>NC_139574.1:2531025-2536025 GCF_946808225.1 Silurus aristotelis
CTCACACTCACTGTCTCTCCGTCTCTCTCCCTCTCACACTTACTGTCTCCCCCCCTCTCACTGTCTCTCCATCTCTCTCCCTTTCACACTCACTGTCTTTCCATCCATCTTCCTCTCACTGTCTTTCCAACTTTGTCCATCTCACACTCACTGTCTCTCTATCTCTCTCTCTCTCACACATACTCTCTCTCCCTCTCACACTCAGTCTCTCCTTCTCTCTTTCTCTCACACTCACTGTCTCTTCATCTCTCTCCCTCTCACTGTCTCTCCATTTCTCTCTTTCTCGCACTCACTGCCTCTTTGTCTCTGTCCCTCTCACACACTCTGTCTTTCCGTCTCTCTCTCTCTCTCTCTCTCTCTCTCTCTCTCTCTCTCTCTCTCTCTCCCTGTCTCTTCCTCGCTCTCCCTCTCACACTCACTGTCTCTCCATCTCTCTCCCTTTTACACACTCACTGCATCTGTCTCTCTCCCTCTCACACTCACTGTCTCTCCGTCTTTCTTCCTCTCACACTCAATGTCTCTCCGTCTCTTTCCCTCTCACACTCACTGTCTCTCCATCTCTCTCCCTCTCACACTCTGTCTCTCCATCTTACACACACACTAAAGCTCAAACACAATTGCACAATAGCAAAACACCACGAAGATGATAATTTTTCTAGAACTGCACTTCTCCATGCTATTTTACTGAATCTGTGTGCTATACACTGTTACATCCCTGTGAATGAGCTGTTGCTATGGAAACAAAAACATATTAGAGCCAGCACATTAAAGCCGTTCCTCATTACAGTGATGCAGGAGTCTTTGTGTATGATATATATGCACACACACACACAGAGTTCGGTTTTAAAGATGGAGGACACGCTTTCGAGTTCCTGAGCTCCCACAGCCTGGCACATCCGTGTGTCCCTCCAAATTTAGCCACAGGAAAAGGAAGGACAGAGCAGGGGATTGTGGGTGACAGGAACTGATGCTCACATGGTACCATGGTACAGCTGTGTGTGGGAGGTCACATCTGTCTGAGAATCTTCTCACTCACACACACACACACACACACACACACACACACACACACACACACTTTTACACACACACACACACTTTTACACACACCTGACTCAGGACATCTCAGGATCCTGTGACTCAGATCCTTTGTCCATGCATGGCCACACACACACACACACACACACACACACACACACACACACACACACACACACACACACTACAATATTATATTTATTAGACTATATCTGTCTAAAAATACACTGTACAGCCAAAAGTTTGTGGACACCTGACCACGAACATCCATTTCTACATGTAGTCTCCATTTCCTCTTATAAAAAACTCTACTTGGAAGATGTTCCTCTAGGTTTTGTGGAGATTTGTGTTCCTCATTCAGCCACAAGTTGAGGTGTTAGTAAAGTCAGGTACTGATGTGGGTGATGTGAGGACGCCTGTGGTGCAGTCAGACTCACATTCATCCCGAAGGTGGACAATAAGATTTATAGCACAATAGCAGGAGATCTTCCACTCCAACCCTTCATGGAGCTGCACTGTGCACAGGGTTTGCATCATGCTAGAACAGTTTGCTAGTTTTGAGTCTCCTGGTTTAAAGTGAAGGGCAAATTTAATTCCATTGCAAATCCAAAAAACAATCGTGTGCACCCGTGTTTGTAAGGAGAAAGCACATACGGCTGGGTCTGGTGTCCCAATACTTTTGACCAGACAGCCTTTGCACAGGCTCTAAAACGTTGTCGTTTCCATAGCAACGTCTCGTCCTTTAATGTAAGCATGAACAGGAACTAACTGCTTTTCGTGACTTCACTACTAATACCGGCATGTAAATTGTTGTGGTGTAGAAGGAATAAAATGTCCAGGAGATGTGAAAGTTACGAGAAAATAATCACCATCAGGGGGCTCCACTTCCTCCATCATCATCATCATCATCATCATGAGCTCTCTCACACCTAACAGGTTACAAACTCCTGAAGTTCACGCGCTTCCTGTATGTGTTCTTAGTTCAGTTCGACATGATGCGAGCGTGTAACCTGATAGCCTCCGTGGGTCTCGCTGTGGGTCAGCTCATCTTCCTGCTCGGCCTCCTAAAGATCAACTGCATCACCCAGGATTCCCCGTGGTGGGAAGAGGCCATCGCCGCCCTGTTCCAGTTGGCCAGTGAGTACACTCGCGCCTCATTACAACCTCATAACCTCATAACCACATCTGACGTATCTCTAACGCTTTATCAGGGGTCCAGAAAAGGAAATGCAGACACAGTTACCTTCTGAGGAAGAGCTTCAAGTGAGAGTGCATCTGATTAGCATGGTAGCTAGAAATCACTTCAGAAAGAGTGCTAGCCATGCTAGCATGCTAGCCAGCTAGCCAGAAATAAAGCTGTGCGCTAACTAGCAAAGTAACATAAACCCTGTGCATTTTTTCCCTCAGATGTTGACACGGCGACTTAGCGAGCTAGCATTGCTAAAGCTAATATTATTATTATTATTATTATTTCCTTCAGTAAGCGATCAGTCAGTAAAGTTGTGAACTTATCAAACACTCATCTTAACCAGCACTTTGAAACTCACACACACACACACACACACACACACACACACACACGCTAATCTCAACTCAGGACAGAACCCAACGCAGACAATAGCATCCGATCGCTAGGAGGATCTGTAGGAATTAGAAAGCAGGAAGCTAGCGCCCCTTTCACACACACCTTAGACAGGAAGAGATCACTGCAGGAGATAAGCTGAAGGTCATCACATTAAATCTAGCTTTCTTCGAAAGACTTGCCTACGCAGTCCGGCCAAAAGTATTGGGACACCCGTTTTTTTTTTTCCCCAGCCGCACGCGATTCTTCTTCCCCAAACTTGTAGCACAAATTTGGAGGCGCACAGTTTTACAGGACGTGTTTGGATTTGCGGAAGCGTGTAATTATCCTTTGACTTGAACCAGGAGACCCAAAGGCAACCTCGTGAAGATCTGCTTTACCATGGGATGGAAGTGTGTGGAAGATCTCCTGCTACAGAGCTCCAACCCTATTAAATATGATGAACGTGAACACTGACTTGCACCCCAGACCTCCTCACCTTCTCACCTGACTTTACTCACGCACTGGTGTCTGACTGAAATCTCCACAAAAATCTAGTGGAACATCTTCCCAGAAGAGTGGAGCTTATTATAAGAGCAAAATGGAGACTATATGTGGAATGGGAAACTCAAAAACGAAGCAATCTTCTGTTTGGGTGTCCACAAACTTATGGCCATCCAGTTTATTTAACACTTATGGAAGGAGACTCCAGTGTCAGCGTCAGCGTGTGTGTGTGTGTGTGTGTGTGTGTGTGTGTGTGTGTGTGTGTGTGTGTGTGTGTGTGTGTGATGATGATGAATTGCGTGTTTACAGTTTCGTAAACCTTTGTTGAGGTTTGTTGTTTGTTGTTCGACTTTCAATAGTGGCAGTGTATTGCTCCATTATTGTGTGTGTGTGTGTGTTATATTTAGCAATGGCGAGTGTGTGTTAGCGTCAGGCAGGCGCCAGGATATCCCTGTTCTGCTGAGGGAAATGCCTGCCACTACCTGTTATGTAAAAAGGAAGAAGGGGAGCTGAGACACACACACACACACACACACACACACACACACTCACACACACACACACACAAACACACACACACACACACACACACACACATATATACACAGTGTAGCCAGATATGATTAACCTGGGAATCTGAGCCTTTTGTTGTGCTGCATATCTGAGATTATTAGTGTGTGTGTGTGTGTGTGTGTGTGTGTGTGTGTGTGTGTGTGTTCCTGCATGTGTATGCACATTGATATGTGTGTATATATATACACAATATAGATGTGTGTGTGTGTGTGTGTGTGTGTGTGTGTGTGTGTGTGTGTGTGTGTGTGTGTGTGTGTGTGTGATTAGAATTTTGAGAGCCTTCTCACGCAAACACACTTTTCCAGTTGGGTCCTCAGATCTTCTCAGGAGTTCAGGGTTTTGTGACATCATGCTCCAAAGCTGGACATTTGGACGTGTAGTGTAGTACCACCGTCCTGCTAGAAGATCCACCACGTTTAACTTTCTGCCTGCCATCTATTTTTTGAAGCCCTGCCACTTCCACGCTTCCAAGATGGCACAGTGTTCCTCAGTTTTCCCTCCACACACATCATGTCCAAACAGTTCACCGTATTGTCTTTTAAATGGTCAGGACTTCATCCTGGTCACCTGCACAGCTACAGTTTTCAAGCAGGAGCTCTGTCCTCGAGAGACACCCAGTCTGGTCAGTGATGATGTTGGACTCTTTTAACGGTGGGTGTAAATACTATGGGACGTGAAGCCCCCAGATTCTTCCGCAGTCCTTTGGTTGGTGTCGTGGGGTTCAGGTGAAGCTTCTGGACTGAAGTTAATTTGCACCTTGTCCTGATGCCTCCAGCTTCCTCACCAGTCACTTAGTTGGTGTCTTGGAGTCCACGTAAACTTTTAGAACAACGTGCATTTGAGACTTGTCCCGAAGCCTCCAGGTGAAGCTTCTATCCATAGTTCATTTGTACAGTGTCCTGAATGATCTGTGTACAGGAGCTTTAGGTGTTAAGAAATAGCTCCTAAGAAGGAACCAAGATAAGTTGAGTGGAGTTAGGCATGAGCTCTGGCTGGAACTGCACTCTCTAATTAACTCCATAATTATAAACATCCATGAGAAGCCCAGGAGCTTCATTAGATCAGTTTCCAGTATGAAAAAGCAGAGATCTTGGTGTAAGTTCTGCACCCCTTGGAACAGTGATAAAGCTGAGATGGGTGGATCTCTAATCCAATGCTGATCAACAGAAACAAAGTAGACGCCCAACTGTATGTTAAAAGGAGGTCCTCAAAAAGATAGCAAAAGGAATGTGTGTGTGTGTGTGTGTGTGTGTGTGTGTGTGTGTGTGTGGTGTGTGTGTGTGTGTGTGGTGTGTGTGTGTGTGTGTGAGTGAGTGAGTGAGAG
>NC_139574.1:2541025-2546025 GCF_946808225.1 Silurus aristotelis
CACTTTCTCATCGTGGTTCTGAACACATCCCATTCCACTTTCTCATCGTGGTTCTGAACACATCTCAGTCCACTTTCTCATCGTGGTTCTGAACACATCCCATTCCACTTTCTCATCGTGGTTCTGAACACATCTCAGTCCACTTTCTCATCGTGGTTCTGAACACATCCCAGTCCACTTTCTCATCGTGGTTCTGAACACATCTCAGTCCACTTTCTCATCCTGGTTCTGAACACATCTCAGTCCACTTTCTCATCGTGGTTCTGAACACATCTCAGTCCACTTTCTCATCGTGGTTCTGAACACATCTCAGTCCACTTTCTCATCGTGGTTCTGAACACATCTCAGCACACTT
This sequence comes from Silurus aristotelis, assembly GCF_946808225.1. NCBI lineage: Eukaryota > Metazoa > Chordata > Actinopteri > Siluriformes > Siluridae > Silurus > Silurus aristotelis. Next base: position 2,541,381 of record NC_139574.1, read on the forward strand.
TCTCAGTGTGGTTCTGAACCCATCTCAGTCCATTTCCTCAATGTTTTGTCACTACCAGGGTGTAGAACTTGACAGAAGGTCAGTAATGTAGACACACAGAAGCGTGTGGTCACTAGTCAGTTAATGGTACCAGTATTGAACTGAGTAGAATATTAATGGAGATATTATCACACGTGCACACTATCACGTGCACAGCATCACGTTGTACAGCCCTCTCCCTTCACCCTCTTCAGGACGACATACTCCATAGTAACGACATATAATCACAATAATAATAAACTTTATTACAACTGATGTCTGTCTGATTGTGTGTGTGTGTGTGTGTGTGTGTGTGTGTGTGTTTCTGCCTGTTTAAAACTCAGACAAGTCCAGACTTGTCTTGTTCGAGGTCAAAGGTTGGAAGTCATGACCAGGAAGGATCTTGGATAACCAGTAATCCAACCGGCTATGTGTCACTTGTGCAGCACAATAGAGCACCGTGTGTGTGTGTGTGTGTGTTTGTGTGTTTGTGTGTGTGTGTGTGTGTGTGTTTGTGTGTGTGTGGGCTGAAAATAGCCATCAATAGCTACCCTAAATCTGTCATTACCTGCATTGAATCCTGTTCTTTTTTCCCTTTTACACACACACACACACACACACACACACACAGACACACACACACAATTTTTGTTTGTTCCTATTTCAGTGTTATAATGTGACGTCTGTGGATAAAACGGAGCACCTCACATGTGACATCAGCAGTAACAGGATGCAGAGGAGATGAAAAAAATTTAAACTGACTAATAAACGAGAGGAAAACTGACCAGAAAACCTGCCAGGAGACCAAAAACATCACAACATGCCTCGTATCCATCACATGATCAGCCTCTAAATGCTCTCTAGAGTGGAAACGTTTGAAAAAGAATTTTTTTGCAGTGTGTGTGTACGTGAGAGTTTTCAGATGTTTTAATGTGGAGGAGCGACTTTCTGGGAAACGTCTGAAAACGAAAGTGTGGACGCCGGAGGGCTTTCAAATGTCTCCAATTCTCAATGTTATATTTAAGAAACCTGAACAGGGGAACGCTTCTTTTTTTTTTCTATACTAATCCAGACCTGGAAAATCACTCAAATCAAATTCTATGCTTTTTCAAAATGCGTAGGAATCCTGTAAAACAGTGGTCCCCAACCTTTTCTTGCACCACGGACCGGATTAATGTCGGACAATACTTTCACGGACCGGCCTTTCAGGAGAAAGATCAGAGATTTGGCCTCAGTCAGTCAGACTGCAGATCAACAGTGTGGAAACACTTAGTCAAGTGAAGTCAAGTTTATTTCTATTGCGCTTTTCACAACAGACATTGTTTAAAGCAGCTTTACAGAATTTAATGATGAATGAATGATGTGTGTTTATCCCTGATGATGAAGCCTGGGGTGTCTGTGGCAAGGAAAAATGTCCTCAGATGTTATGAGGAAGAGCTCTCGTCTGGAGTGACACTGGGATGAACTGGATGGTAAAGAAATCTCCAACTAGTGAGAACATCTTGGAGCTGGCAAAGTATTTCAGCTGAACGTTTGAGGAAATGAAGTTTCCACATGCTGAGAGAGTTTAAAGCTGTTCTTCATGATAAGGGAAGATTTATCAATAAAAATAAAGTGTATTTCCAGCATTGTGTGTTGGGGGGGTATGTTACGGTGGCACAGAAGTGCAAAACACAATAACAAACACGAAAACAAAATAACAAATTAGAAAACAATAACAAATCAATATATACAGAAGGTAAAAAAATCTTATAACTCTTTCTTGTACTTGTGTAAAGTTCTAAAAAAACTATTTTTATTAGTGCACTTTTAAATATAAGTAAACAGAAGCAAGGAGAAAATTAGTAGGTTAGTACATAGGACATTCATATGCAGTGATGTTGGAGAAGCTGTAGTAAGTCATGACATAAGATTAGTTTGTACACTTTAACACATACGTTCCAACTTTCTCCTGCTGCAGGCTGTTACCTCAGACGCTTTATGGTCTGATATCTATAACTGGCTTCACCCAAACGTTCCCCATCAAACCCCAGAAATTTCACTTTGAAGGACATTATCTTTGGACTTGTAATGAACAATAACAAAGACGACTTTCTTGTTAATAAAATACTTCTAAAGGGAATATTTTATATACAAAATCTAAATACTTAAAAGTGAAACCAACGGGTTTTTTTTGCATTTTATAATGAGTTTATTTCTTTCACAAAAGCCCTTAAAGTGATTAAAAAGGAAAATGCAATTCATCTTTTGTCCTGTTTATTCTGATTTACAGAATAAACCATAGCCCTGTTTATTTATTTTACTTTTTACTTTAATTTTATTAGTAGTAGTAGTAGTAGTATTATACATTTTATTTATTTATCTATTTTTTTTCCCTCTCATCCCTAAATATAAGTTTATATATGTGTGTTTTCATGCACCTGTTCTGTGTATTGTAATGTAAATTGTATTTGTTATTGACACGTTGTTTGTATGTGGCTAATTGGTTAATTAAAAATAAATAAGTTAAAAAAAGACTTTTCCCCTTTCCATTTTGTCTGTATTGTCGTTGTGTTTTCGGATTTGTTATTTTGTTTTTGCATGTGTCCCTTTAGACGTGTGTGGGCATATGCCCTTCTGCACGTCTGCCATGTTCAGGCACTATAGGAAATGTGCTATTCCAGTCTACGGCATGATTTAGGGAAGTACATAACTTCCAACACACACACACACACACACACACACACACACACACACACACACACACACACAGTAATGAGAAGAACTTCAAATATTTAGCTATTTAGCGCAGGACAATGGCATTGGTGCCACACTGTGATGCTTTTAGACATGAGTGTGTGTGTGTGTGTGTGTGTGTGTGTGTGTGTGTGTGTGTGTGTGTGTGTGTGTGTGAGTTTGATTTGATCAAACAGCCAATAATATGGTTCATGTCGACAGTGAAAAATATCCTTACACACACAGTACTGTAATGGTCCACATAGTGAAGCGTGTTGGTGGTAGCATCACATTGAGACACGCAAGGTTTTTCAGACATTTCAGTGTGGAGGAGCGACTTTGGGAAAAGACTGAAAAACGAAAGTGTGGACGCCGGAGTGTTTTCAAATTTCTCCGGATTAGTGAAGACGAAGCCTTTAATTGCTTTTTTTCTAAACTAATCCAGACCTGGAAGTAACTCAATTCAAATTTCATACATATTTCATACTAAATGTGTAGGAAAACTGTAAAGAACACCATGTCCATCCATGGCCCGGTGAAGCATGGTGGTGGAGTATCATGAAATGGCACCTGGGGCTGAGATTCTTCCAAACGGTTGTCTTGAGCTGAACGTTTGAGGAAACAAAGTTTCCACATGCTGAAAGCGTTTAAAGCTGTTCTTCGTGCTAAGAGAAGATTTATCAATAGAAATAATGTGGAACATCTGGACATTTATAGATTTGTTTGGTCAAAGGAAATCTTCATACCTTTACATGACCGAGTTTGTTGCATAGAAACGAAAGGAACATGCACCTGTGTCTCAGAAACACTTTTTACCAGGAACTATATAAAGTGTGAAGGTTAAATCTTGCAAAATACTTAATAATAGACTCACAAACAGAACATGGTTCAGGAGAACTAGGGTGTGCAAACCTTCAACCAGGTTCAAGTCTGCTTTAGAAGGTTTTAGAAGGTGAAAAACATCTGACATGAATTTTTCATGTAATTTTCTTTCTACCTGACAGGAAACTTGACCCTGAACCTACAATCCAGAATTTCTATTGATTTCTTTTCTTGCTCAGATGTTATTTAAAACCATAAAATTATTTGCTCCAAACCATTTAATCTCTGAACATCAGGCAGTCAGAACATGTCCACCTGAACGTAACCAGAACCAAAACCAGAACCACACCAGTCTTTGTACACTCGAATTAAGGTTTCTGTATTTCCAGCATTGTGTGTTGGGGGGTTATGTTATTCTGTTTATTTGTTCATGAATGGGTACGACTTCCTAACGGCGCTTTTTCCTTCCACACACACACACACACACACACACACACACACACACACACCCTTTAGACGTGTGTGTGTGTGGTGGGCATGTGCCCTTCTGCACGTCTGCCATGTTCAGGCACTATAGGAAATGTGCTATTCCAGTCTACGGCATGATTTAGGGAAGTACACAACTTCCAACACACACACACACACACACACACACACACACACACACACACACACACACACACACACACACACACACTTGTAATGAGAAGAACTTCAAATATTCAGCTATTCAGCGCAGGACAATGGCATCGGTGCCACACTGTGATGCTTTTAGACATGAGTGTGTGTGGGTGTGTCATTGTGTGTGTGTGTGTGTGTGTGTGTTTGTTACACCAAACAGCTAATAATATGGTTCATGTGTACAATGGAAAATATCCTCACTTAGATATTTAAATATCTACTCTAAGTGCCCCTTAAATATCTACCCCCCCCTGAATTGGTCCACATACTGAAGCGGAGTGGTGGTAGCATCATATTGAGACACACAAGGTTCACACGTGCACGTGTGTGTTTGTGTTGGTGTGTGGGTGTGTGTGTGTGTGTGTGTGTGTGCGCATGGCACCTCTTGATGAGCTTGATGGCCCTGAAG
>NC_139574.1:2556025-2658525 GCF_946808225.1 Silurus aristotelis
AGAGCATTAGTACAACCCCTGGCAAAAAGTATGGAATCACCCCTCTCAGAAGATGTTCATTCAAATGTTTAATTGTGTAGAAACAAAAACAAGCACATATATGCCACAAAACAATTTTCATTTAACAATCCAAACTTCTGGCTGTATAAAACACTTAAAAAACAAAACAAAGAAAGATAACTATAGTCAATTACAACTGTTTTTACAGATCAAACACAGGAAAAAAATATGGAATCACACAAATCTGAGGAAAATTATATGGAATCACCATGCACTTTGCATTTCTAAAACAAACACCTGTATCTGATTACAACTGCTAATTAGTCTGCAGTTCAAAAAGAGTGCTTGCACACATTAGTGACGTGTTGAACCAAGATGATTGACATAACTCATGGCTCCAACACGAGAGATGTCAGTTGAAACAAAGGAGAGGATTATCAAACTTCTTGAAAAGGTAAATCTTCACGGAATGTTGCAAAAGATGTTGGTTGTTCCCAGTCAGCTGTGTCTAAAATCTGGACCAAGTACAAATCAAATGGAAAGGTTGTAAAAAGGAAGCGTACTGGTAGACCATGAAAGACATCAAAGCGCCAAGACAGAAAACTTAAAGCAATATGCCTTGAAAACAGAAAATGCACAACCAAACATATGAGGAACAAATGGGCAGAAAGTGGAGTCAATGTCTGTGACCGGACTGTAAGAAATCGCCTAAAAGAAATAGGATTTACATACAGAAAAGCCAAACGAAAACCATCATTAACATCTAAACAGAAAAAAACAAGGTTTCAGTGGGCTAAAGAAAGACAATCTTGGACTGTGGATGACTGGATGAGAGTTATATTCAGTGATGAATCCCGAATCTGCATTGGGCAGGGTGATGATGCTGGAACTTTTGTTTGGTGCCGTTCCAATGAAATTTATAAAGACAACTGCCTGAAGAAAACATGCAAATTTCCACAATCATTAATGATATGGGGTTGTATGTCAGGTAAAGGTATGGGACAGATGACAGTCATTACATCTTCTATAAATGCACAAGTTTATGTTGAGATTTTGGACACTTTTCTTATTCCATCAATTGAAAGGATGTTTGGTGATGGTAGCATCATTTTTCAGGATGATATTGCATCATGCCATAGGGCAAAATCTGTGAAAAAATTCCTACAGGAAAGACATATAATGTCAATGGCATGGCCTGCAAATAGTCCGGCTCTCAATCCAATTGAAAATCTGTGGTGGAAATTAAAGAAAATTGTCTACGACAAGGCTCCAACCTGCAAGGCTGATCTGGCAACTGCAATAAGACAAAGCTGGAGACAGATTGATGAAGTTTACTGTTTGTCATTAGTTAAATCCATGCCTCAGAGAATTCAAGCTGTTATAATAGCCAGAGGGGGTGCAACAAAGTACTAGTAGTGTTTTTATTTGGTGATTCCATATAATTTTCCTCAGATTTGTGTGATTCCATATTTTTTTCCTCTGTTTGATTTGTAAAAACAGTTGTAATTGACTATAGTTATCTTTCTTTGTTTTGTTTTTTAAGCGTTTTATACAGCCAGAAGTTTGGATTGTTGAGTGAAAATTGTTTTGTGGCATATATGTGCTTGTTTTTTTTTTTTCTACACAAACATTTGAATGAACATCTTCTGAGAGGGGTGATTCAATACTTTTTGCCAGGGGTTGTATAAAGCTGCTCTACTGTCAAAGCTGCTATTCTAAAGAATTAATCATACTGACCAGCGTTTGTGTTATAACAAACACCACACATACACACAATCTAAAAGATGGTCTCTATTTTGATAGGACGAGTGACTCTGGGGGGAGTGAGTGAGTGAGTGAGTGAGTGAGTGAGTGAGTGAGTGAGTGAGTGAGTGAGTGAGTGAGTGAGTGAGTGAGTGAGTGAGTGAGTGAGAGAGAGAGAGAGAGAGAGAGAGAGAGAGAGAGAGAGAGAGAGAGAGAGAGTGGGTCAGCACATTCTTCAGGCTACAGGAAGTGAGGTCTGTAAGAAGTTCCTGTTTCACTGGAATAGTGAACCTCGGAGAGGACTGCTTTCACGACACATTTCTGCGGTAATAAAATCAATCTCTCTCTCTCTCTCTCTCTCTCTCTCTCTCTCTCTCTCTCTCTCTCTCAGTGTAGTAAAGAACTATCAGCAGTAAAATCCAGCACATGTTCTGTATCCCCAATGCAGCCAGACTGGCCTCGGCCTCCTGGTCATATACATCTCGCTTACAACCACTTGGTTGCTAGGTTGTCAGACTGCACAGCCATGTTACATTTAACTGCAATCAACAACCACTTGATGCCCAGCACCTGCAAAAAAGTGTGGAAACATCAAGTCTTTAATGGTTTTTTTAATCTAGAAATGTCCAGATATTCTACTATATTTAATTGGAAACATTCTCCTTTAGCATGAAAAACAGTTTTACACACTCTCAGCATCCAGACACTTCCTTCCTCCAAATATTCAGCTGAAATACTTATATATAGCATGAATAAGCACAGAGGGGTTTCCTTGTGTTTTGACCTTGTAATGATCTCGCTGGCTTAAGCTGGATGAAAGAGGAGACAGGTGAAGGGTTTCTCAAACAGAACTGTCTTCATTTATTCACATCCTTTTTCACACACACACACACACACACACAAACATACACACTTGTGATTTATCCCTACTTTTTAGTGGGATAAACCAAAACACAGATGAGGTGGTATCTAAATGTTTCGAGACTCGTTTTGTTTACAAGAAAAAGTACTTTATTTATCTACGTTTGCACACTAGAACCTTTAAAATAATCTCCTTGCACTGCAATACAGCGTTCCCAGCGTTCGTCTGGAATGTGTCCTGGAAGTCTTGTTTCCGAAGCACGTCAAACGCCTTCTAATTCGCTCCGGATCTCAAACAGTGTCAAAATGGCAACATTAGAGTTGGATCTTTATCTTGGGAAAGAGGACGAAGTCTGCAGGAGACAGATCTAGCGAGTAGTGTGGGTGCGGAGGTGAGATCATGTGGATTGTTCTCCGAAAATCATCATGCACAAGTTGCCAAATGGTTGAGGTCTTCCCGATCCCTCGCTGTGATGTTTTGCAGCTCTCGAAGCGCCCGTGCCTCTTGAAAGACCTCATTGTGTTTCAACAACTTGTTGCAGCATAGATGTATGTCAAACCTACAGTATGTCACGTTGAACGTGTCTGTGGGAGATTTGCCCAGTTTCATGCAGAATTTCACATTCGCTCCACAGACATGGTAATGCAGGTAGTCAGAATAGCACCAGTTACACCATTAGTCTCGAAACCTGTTCTCCTCACATGTAACTTAAACAATTTGTCCTCTTTGGTTGCAGGGTTTTTTCTTTAACATAGGTGGCGCTGTACAGGCTTTCAGCCTGTTAGTGACCTGCGTTATTGTTACATTTTTACTTCTCTTTTTTTCTTTCTTAAATTTATCAAAGCATGTAGGGCCGGTCCCAAGCCCGAATAAATGGGGAGGGTTGCGTTAGGAAGGGCATCCAGCATAAAAACATGTGTCCGAACAAGCGGATCATGAATACGGATGATCCGCTGTGGCGACCCCTAATGGGGGAAGCCGAAAGAAAGAATGTGACTAATCAGTTACAAACTGTGCATTTAATTGAATTGTACCATTTCATTCCTACAGCTGAATCTTAGTGAAAATCATTCTCTGTATTGACGGCTTCATCCTCTGTGCTCCATGTCTGCTTCACCAAAAACCTCACGTGTTAAGTTTTCTACACAGCGCTCTTCCGTTGGTGATACGGTCACTCTAAAATACAACCCTCAAAAAATCAGTAAAGGTACCAGAGAGATCAGGTGGTATAAGGGGACAGAATGTATTCATCAGGAGACCCTTAGGGATAATTTGTTTCTGACACTGAAAGATGTTAAAGACACAGATTCGGGACAGTACAGGTGTGAAGCTCATGGAAAAAGCAAAAAAGAAGTGGCTGTTATTTATCTTCATGTTGCAGGTAAGTGGTGCTTATTTACTCATGATCTGTATACATATATTTGTAGAAACAATTTTGTTTAGTAACAAATCATTACCCTGTGTTCCTCTTCTCAGAGTTTAAAGTGGTCTCCGGCATGTATTCTTTTAGCCCGTCCAATTACTTTCCTGGTGATGATGTCACTCTGCCCTGCCACCTCTCTCCAAAAAAAGAGTGCTGTTGCCATGGAGATCAGGTGGTTTAAGGGGACAGACTGTATTTGTGTGTACCAGAATGGGCAGGTCAACGAGAGGAAAGGTTATGAGGGCAGAGTGAGTCTCTTCACAAACCAGCTGGAGGAAGGAAACATGTCTCTGATGCTGGGGAATGTTCAGAAATCGGATAATGGAAAGTACAAGTGTGTAGTCACCCACGGAAAAGACAAGATGGAAAATTATCAAAACTGGCTACGTTTGAAAGGTAGTTTTTCCAAACGAGCAAATATTCAATAATAACATCTGCTTATTAATAAGAAGTGCTTATTGCCTCCGAGTGACCATCAGACTTCATGATTGACTATAGTTAAAATGAAATGAGTAGAAAACATTATGGAAGGATGTGCAGACAGAATACAGGTTATGACATAAAACCTGACCAGTATGCAGGACTCACTCCCTCAATTCTGACAAGAAGGGGACAGAGTTAAAAAAAGATAAAAATTCTTTAATTAATTGAAGTACTTTAAAAACTTGAATTGTAAATCAATTTTAAATTTAAGCTAATTAATTTCACCTACTTCAATACAAGCAATTATTTAAAATATAATAAATATAATATTTATATCATAATAATTTGCCTAGCTTTGGGCATGGTCATTAGTAGGAGTGGAAGGTGAATAATGGTGTTTTGCATTTAGAGTATATCCTAATTTAAAATCAAACCAAATGTTAATTTATATAGCACCTTTTATAACAAAACGTTAGCAAAGTGCTTTACAATAAAAATTACTCATTAACACAAATAGAGCATTTAAAACCAATTATCAGTTAAAAACACTAAAGAAAATTTGTCATTTGTAATAGTAGGAATATTGTTGACTTGCTAAACAGATGTCTTTAATTTAATTGCTATGTAAAGTTGTTCATATATTTAAAACTGTGGTGTTAAATGACTCGGTTTGCCGCTTTGGTGACACTTAGGAGTTACATGTGTTCCTAAAAAACATTTCTTCAACAGTAGATTATACAGAATTTTATTGTCATTATTTTCTGAACCTCTAAACATTTCTGTTTTTTCTTCTTTTTAGAATTAAAACTGGTATCTGAACCATACAGTTACCTTATATATGCTCCTGATCTCCACCGAGTGCATTACACGGTCTCCGATCTTCACTGCGGACGTAGCTCTGCTCCTGACCTGCGTGGTGGGCACCCCTTCGGTCCAGATTTCCGCCGAAGGCGTTGCTCCGTTCCGAGTCACGGGGAGGACATTGCTACACTCCGGTCCTCCGTGCTGGACATCACTCCTTGCCAGACCTCCCCAGTGGGCGTCAATCCGCCCCTGATCGCCGCCGAGGGTCTCGCTGTCCTACGCCGGGGACATCTCTCTGCTTCCGGCCTCCGCTGAAGACGTCTCTCCGTCTCCAGTCTCTGCTACATGCAGCTCTCCGTCCCCAGTCGCCGCTGGAGGCGTCTCTCCGTATCCGGCTTTTATCCTGGCTCCGATCTTCACCGGTGGTTTCGCCCCATTCCTGGCCTCCGCAAAGAGCTGCGTGCCGTTTCGTACCTCCGCTGGGGGCGTGGTTTCGTCCCGTGTCTTCGGGATGGGCATCGTCCAGTTCCTGCGCTCCGCCTGGGCTGTCGCCCCGCCTCGGGTCCTTCCCTGCCTTCCCCGGGTTCCGTGGCGGTTCTGACCAGGTCCCTTTCGACCCTAGACGGACACCAGGATCCTCCTCCGAGTGCCCTGGCCCTCCGAGCATCTGTGGGTTTGTGGGTAATGTCAGGGATCCACCTGCCACGCCCCCCTTTTGTGGCGCTTATGCCTACGCTCTCCCTGGAGCTCCAGGCTTAACTATGCACACCTGAAGCTCATCATCACTCCACCCCGCTCCTACATAAACCCCTCACTCACATTCACTCCCAGTTCGTTATTGTATGTGTTGGACTTTACGTGCTGCATGTTTTCGTGTTCCGGGTTTCAGACAGGACTCTATGCGTCCGTTCCTTTCGGACTCCACAATACCGTACCGGCTGCGCTTCCCCTCCCCGTGCATCTCGGATCAGCTACGCTTCTCCTCAAGCGCACCTCGGACTCTCTCAACCGAAGGACTGCCGTGTGCGTGTGTGTGTGTGTGTGTGTGTGCGCGTGTGTGTGTGTGTGCTTGTGTGTATCTCTCTCCCTCACTCTTGGTTTTAAAACCCGAGCGAGCTGTACTCTGGCTTCCACCTCCTGTCTCGCTCGCACCCTGACACATATGTCCTTTAGTCAATATCCCAAAGCTATGTTCAATATTTGTACATACACAGTACACAACTTTAAGGGCCAGACACTTCCAGTACAGCGGCATTGGCATTCTTGAATCCTTCTATGACTTATTTTGTTCATTCACGTTTTTTGTTGATGTAGTTAGGTTATTTGCTAGTAGAATACTGGTATACCCACAACTAATATTCCTAAGTTCTCCCACACCACCCCATTTCTACATTTCTTCCACTAGCATATTAATATTCACTTTTACAACACTGATGCTTGCCTAAAAAGAAATAAATGGAACGCACCAACTACAACAGAGCACTTAACCCTTACCTTGCACTGTACCATGTTCTGTCCAATCCTCTTAGATTGCTCTACTGATCCCATCATCTTCCATGCTTCCAGACTCTTCCTGTTATGGCACATAGGTGATAGAATAAACTTTTCCCAGATGTCTGAACAGCTGGGTCAATTTCTTGTAAATGCAAATGATCATAAATCTGTGGTAAATATGGCAACTGTAGTTGAATGCACTGTGACCTGATGGTCTGAAAGCAGGAACATTGGAGGTGGGTTTAAACTGTTTTATCATGGTGTGGATGGGAAGAGAAATGGTGTAGGGGGGAATCTGAAGGAAGAGTACAGTAAGAGTGTAGTGGAGGTGAAGAGAGTTTCTGATAGGGTGATGATCGTGAAGGTGGAAGTTGAAGGGATGATGATAAATGTCATCAGTGCCTATGCTCCACAAGTTGGCTGTGAGATGGAGGAGAAGGAAAGATTCTGGAGTGAATTAGATGAAGTGGTAGATGGTGTACCTAGGAAAGAACGATTGGTGATTGGGGCAGACTTTAATGGGCATGTAGGTGAAGGGAACAGAGGTGATGAGGAGGTGATGGGTAGGTATGGTTTTAAGGAGAGGAATGTGGAAGGGCAGATGGTGGTGGATTTTGCTAAAAGGATGGAAATGACAGTGGTGAACACGTTTTTTAAGAAGAAGGAGGATCATAGGGTGACGTATAAGAGTGGAGGAAGGTGCACACAGGTGGATTATGTTCTGTGTCGGAGATGCAACCTGAAGGAGATTGGTGACTGTAAGGTGTTGGCAGGGGACAGTGTAGCTAGACAGCATCGGATGGTGGTCTGTAGGATGGTTTTGGAGGCGAAGAAGAAGAGGAGGAAAGTAAGGATTGAAAGAAGAATAAGATGGTGAAAACTGAAAGAGGAAGAGTGTAGTGTGAGGTTCAGGGAAGAGGTCAGACAGGGGCTTGGTGGTGGTGAAGAGGTGCCGGATGATTGGGCAACTACTGCAGGAGTGATGAGGGAGGCAGCTAGAAAAGTACTTGGTGTGACATCTGGAAATAGAAAGCAAGACAAGGAGACGTGGTGGTGGAATGAGGAAGTGCAGGAGAGCATTAGGGGAAAGAGATTGGCAAAACAGAAGTGGGATCGACAGAGTGATGAGAAAAGTAGGCAGGAGTACAAGGAGATGCGGCAGCAGGTAAAGAGGGATGTGGCGAAAGCCAAGGAAAAGGCATATGAGGAGCTGTATAAGAGGTTGGACACTAAGGAAGGAGAAAAGGATTTATACCGATTGGCCAGGCAGAGAGACCGAGCTGGGAAGGATGTACTGCAAGTTAGAGCAATAAAGGATGGAGAGGGAAATGTGTTGACTAGTGAGGAGAGTGTGTTGAGAAGATGGAGGGAGTATTTTGAGCAGCTGATGAATGAGGAAAATCAGAGAGAGAGAAGGTTGGAGGATGTGGAGTTGGTGAAGCAGGCTGTAGATAGGATTAGTAAGGAGAAAGTAAGAGCAGCGATTAAGAGGATGAAGAATTGAAAGTCGGTTGGACCAGATGACATACCGGTAGAAGCGTGGAGATGTTTAGGAGAGATGGCAGTGGAGTATTTAACCAGATTGTTTAACAGGATTCTGGAAGGGGAGAGGATGCTTGAGGAATGGAGAAGGAGTGTGCTGGTACCGATCTTTAAGCATAAGGGAGATGTGCAGACCTGCAGTAACTACAGGGGAATTAAGTTGATCAGTCACACCATGAAGTTATGGGAAAGAGTAGTGGAAGCCAGGCTGAGAGAAGAGGTGACCATCTGTAAGCAACAGTATGGTTTCATGCCGAGGAAGAGCACCACAGATGCCTTATTTGCTTTAAGGATGTTGATGGAGAAGTATAGAGAAGGACAGAAGGAGCTGCATTGTGTATTTGTGGATTTAGAGAAAGCGTACGACAGGGTGCCGAGAGAGGAGTTGTGGTATTGTATGAGGAAGTCTGGTGTGTCAGAGAAGTATGTGAGGGTGGTGCAGGACATGTATGAGGACAGTGTGACGGCAGTGAAGTGTGCAGTAGGTACGACAGACTGGTTCAGGGTGAAGGTTGGACTGCATCAAGGACCGGCCCTGAGCCCTTTCCTGTTTGCAGTGGTGATGGACAGGTTGACGGACGAGGTCAGACAGGAGTCTCCCTGGACTATGATGTTTGCAGATGATATTGTGATTTGTGGTGAGAGTAGAAAGCAGGTTGAAAAGAGCCTGGAGAGGAGGAGATATGCGCTGGAGAGAAGGGGAATGAAAGTCAGTGGGAGTAAGACAGAGTACATGTGTGTGAATGAGAGGGAGGGCAGTGGAGTGATGTGGTTGCAGGGAGAAGAGGTGAAGAAGGTGGAGGAGTTCAGGTACCTGGGGTCAACAGTGCAAAGTAATGAAGAGTGTGTTAGAGAAGTAAAGAAAAGAGTGCAGGCAGGGTGGAGTGGGTGGAGAAGAGTGACAGGAGTGATTTGTGATAGTAGGGTATCTGCAAGAATGAAAGGGAAAGTTTATAGGACTGTGGTGAGACCTGCGATGTTGTATGGATTAAAGACAGTGGCATTGAGTAAAAGACAGGAGGTGGAACTGGAGGTAGCAGAGCTGAAGATGTTAAGGTTTTCATTGGGAGTGACGAGGATGGACAAGATTAGAAATGAGTTTATTAGAGGGACAGCACATGTAGGATGTTTTGGTGACAAGGTGAGGGAGGCGAGATTGAGATGGTTTGGACATGTGCAGAGAAGGGACATGAATTATATTGGTAGAAAAATGCTGAAGATGGAGCCACCAGGTAGGAGGAAAAGAGGAAGGCCAAGGAGGAGGTTCATGGATGTGGTGAGGGAAGACATGCAGGTAGTTGGTGTGAAAGAGGCAGATGTAGAGGACAGGGTGGTATGGAGACGGATGATCCGCTGTGGCGACCCCTAATGGGAGCAGCCGAAAGAAGAAGAAGAAGAAGCTAAACTAACTACAAATCCGCAATCTGAAAAATATTTCAGAAAACAGTTTAGCAGTGAGGACCAGTGTTGTGCTAGTTACTAAGAAATAGTAACTAGTTACAGTTACTCGTTATATCATTCAAAAAGTAACTTAGTTACTTTGTTTATTATTTACACCAAAAAGTAATGCGTTACTGTTAAAAGTAACTTTTTAGTTTTTCTTTTTTAAAGAATGTTCTTTAATGTTCCCATTAATGCCCTTTTATGTGTTATGGTCTACAAACACAAAACTGACTTAAACACAAAGTAATTTTTAAACACTATTTTATTAAAGTCAGAGCAGCACAAACAATATATCACAAGGATTTCTGAAATAAATAACAAAAGCTGAATAATATATTCACAATCAAAAACTAAAGTGGCTTCTGCTGTTGTGTTGAGCTCTTAAATATGTTCCTTTCACAGCTGAAGTATGAAAACTATCAATAATGTAGAACAGAACACCAGGTTAGCTTCTAGCGTCTAGCTTCGTCGAGGCATGTAGATTCTGGAGGAGCTTCGACAGATTGGAGTTGCTGTTTATCGCAGTAGATACGAGCTTCGAACCAGAAAGACACAGCTTACATTTGACTAAAATGGTTTTGTCTTCATGCTCAACTAAAGTGAAATAATTAGCATATTAACACTTTGAGAAACTCGTCTTGCTCTCGCCTCGACTCGCCATTACTGCCACACAGACCTGAATAAAAGGAGACACGCCCACATCGCTTCTTCTTCCTGTTTACAATGGGTTATCCACCAATCCTACAATGCGTCGCTGCTGTAAACAGGTTAGACTGTAGTCTACACTTCTGCCCAAATTCATTTATTTAAAAAAGTAATGGACAACACACCATACGGTAACGGTAACGGAGTTAATTTATTTAAAAATAAATGCGTTACAGTATTAGTTACTGTCAAAAGTAACTGCGTTACAGTAACGCGTTACTAGTATTAGTAGGCACAACCTTAGTACAAACTTATTAGTAGGCATGGGATTAGCTTCCATTGTTATGCTGATGATATATATCTCTTTGAAAAAAGATGATACAGCTCGATTGGTTCAGATAACTGAGTGTGTTAAAGAATTTAAGGATTGGATGACGCATAACTTTCTTTAGTTAAATTCTGATAAGACAGATTTTGCTCATTAGCTAAAAAAACAGTACACAGAAGCTCCAGCATTTCAACCTCCATTTAGACGGATGTTCTGTAACCACTAGTTCAACAGTAAACGACCTGGGAGTTATTTTAGACAGCAACTTGTCTTTCAAAAATCACATCACCCAAGTTACAAAAACAGCCTTCTTTCACCTTAGAAATATTTCTAAGCTAAGAAACATGTTAAATTCATGACCTCCAGATTGGACTATTGTAATGCATTACTAGGTGGTTGTTCTGCTTTATTAATAAACAAGCTTCAGTTTGTCCAGAATGCAGAATGGCATTTGAAACCCACTTCATGTGGAGTTTGGACATTGGACCTCTTTGAGTGTTTAAAGACTCTGGCATGCAGAAGCTGGTCTTGGATCTTTTACGATTTAAGATGTTGAGCTATTTTATGAGTCCAAAACATCAACTGTCTGTATTAGACTGTAGAAAGGACATTACTTATAATCACACACTACGGTGCTCATGTTAGTTCTCACTTTCCAGTGTTTTGTATTGTTTTAAATACTATAATCACACTCTTGATATCACCCAAATGAGGATGTGTTCCCCTTTGAGTCTGGTTCCTCTCAAGGTTTCTTCCTCATTACATCTAGTTTTTCCTTGCCACAGGCTGCTCATCAGGGATAAATACACATAATTCACTTAAATTCTTAAGTTCTGTAAAGCTGCTTTGAGACAATGTCCATTGTGAAAAATGATAAAGAAATAAACTTGAACTTGAACTTGAACACACACAAACTAAAACATATTTTGATTGGATGAGTGACTCAGTTTGAGGAGAGGGAGAGTGGGAGCATATATGCTTTATTATACAGTAAGTTAGGTCTTTAACAAGTTCCTCTATCCTTAAACATTATAGAGAACTACTTTCATTCTTTTCACATCATTTTTGGACGGTAATTAAATTATTTTTTCTTTTCAGAATTTGGCAAAAAGTCAGTAGTTTCAGTTATAATAAGACTTGTAGAAGTCAGTTAGGGAATTTATTACCTTGTTTTAGGTCAAAGCTTCAGCTTCAGCATGTCACAGCCTGTTTATTTTCACTTCTCGCTTTCTCTTCTCCTTTCTTTTACAAACCGCCGTCTTACTGAAAGCTGTTTTTCAACATTTCTTTCATAGATATTACATTTCATTTCTTTAAAAAAAAAGGGAACACATACAGAATATAAACACATCAACCTCTCAAGCTGCTGCTTGGAATTGTAGTTTAGACTGAACTGTATCACTTTTCAATTCATTAGTTGTATTTTTTTAACATGGTAAAAAAAAGAGGTCTGCATATGTGGTTTGATTAAACGGTTCGAAAAAGAGTCAGTAGCTTCAAAGATCTTCACAGCATGAAAACAGCTTTGTGAAATGTAAGTATCTGTTAATTTGATTTCACCTTCTTTTAATATTGGAGACTTTAACATCTTTATGATACACCTTGAACAGTGAGCATAAATGATACAGCTATTAAATGCAGTCCAATCTCATTGGCTAGAGCCTTTTTTTTTTTTCAATATAAGGAAATAAACACCACTTTATCCATCTATGCAAATAACTGATCTGCATCTGGGATTAAAATCAGGGAATTCCCTGCAGTCTGCTTTAGCAGGAAACATGTACATGTAACCACATTTACTTTAATTCAGTTTTATTTACATTTAGTGTTGTACAATATTGCTTAAGACTATTGTGTACGATCACTAGTTTCACTACATAAGTTTTACAGAACATTTAGTCCATTACCCATGTGTTTTCATTCCTACAGCTGGGTCTGCTGAATCACTGTCTCTTTTTGAGTGAAGGTTTCATCCTCTGTGCTCCATGGCTGCTTCAACTAGCACCTCACTTCCCACGTTTTTTACAGTGCATTCCTCCGTTGGTGATAAAGTCACTCTACGGAGGAGGGGGACAAAATGTGTTTATCAAGAGGACTTTCTGAAGTGGAAGTATTTTTTTCGGAGAGCCGTGTTTCTTAAACTGAAAGACGTTAAAGTAATGGATTCCGCAGAGTACAGGTGTGAAGCTCACGGAGAAAGAAAAGAAGTAGTTGCTGTTTTTTCTCTTCATGTTGCAGGTAAGTGTTGCTTAGACAGACAGACAGACAGACAGAATATTTGTGGAAACCATTTATTCAGTTACAGCTGTTTTTTCCTGTGATCAAATATCTCTATATGTAAATGGTAACCCTAACCCATAGCAACATTTTGGAAGTACATGCAGACCAAATAAATAAAATAAAATGCCATGAAACCTGGCCAGTATGTAGGAATTTCTCAACACAAGTCTAACCAGCCCACAATGATGTGCTGAAGTGCTGCAAAATCTCCGGAAGCATTATCCCTAAAAACAAAAGTATTTTCTTTACAGGTTCTTAATACTGAATTTTAAACAAATTTGCAATTTAGGTGTATTAAATCTGCCTGGCTTGGATTTTTATTTTTTTTGGTAAATTGCAAAATATGTATATCTTGTTCCACCGACAATGGGCAGAGTGGCCACTCATGACCGCTCCCCACCTCATGAGGGATGCATCCGTTGTTAGAGTTACGCGATGACAAGGAGCTCCCAGGACGGGGCCTTGAGACAGGAACATAGGTTTTTTCCACATATCTGGGGCTCGCCGCGAGACATTGATAGTACGAAGTGTATTGGCCTTTCGGGAGAACCTTCTGTCTCTTAGCCACCACTGGAGGGTTCTCATATAGAGGAGGGCAAGTGGAATCACATTGGATTCTGCTGCAATAAGACCCTGCAACTTCTAGAATTGCTTTACAGTGAGTGACTGGCCTTCTATTACTCTCCTGACTGTTGTGAGGACAGCTTTAATCCGGGCAGGAAACAGTTGTGCCCAAGAAGGTGGTTCTTTGTACTGGAGAAAGCAAACTCTTTCCTGCATTTAGTCTTATCCCCAGCTCCTTGATGTCGGTGTAAATGACATGAAAGTATGCATTATTTAGATCTACTGTGACAAACCAGTCCTTGGAACTGATTTGAGGCACAACCTGCTGGATGGTCAGCATTTTGAACCTGAGTCTCATGAGAGAGCAGTTCCGCTGACGGAGAGCATGTTTCCGCTGACGCAACCCTCCGTCCATTTTGTGAACTATGACAGCTTCTGTCCGTTCACAAAGTGCTCTGTGTGTATGTGTTGAATTGTCTGTCAATTGTTTGTCGAAAAACAAAAAAACAAAAACATTTTTCATATATATATATATATAGTGAGGAAAATAAGTATTTGAACACCCTGCTATTTTGCAAGTTCTCCCACTTAGAAATCATGGAGGCGTCTGAAATTGTCATCGTAGGTGCATGTCCACTGTGAGAGACATAATCTAAAAAAAAAAATCCAGAAATCACAATATATGATTTTTAAACTATTTATTAGTATGATACAGCTGCAAATAAGTATTTGAACACCTGTCTATCAGCTAGAATTCTGACCCTCAAAGACCTATTAGTTTGCCTTTAAAATGTCCACCTCCACTACATTTATTATCCTAAATTAGATGCACCTGTTTGAGGTAGCTGCATAAAGACACCTGTCCACCCCATACAATCAGTAGGAATCCAACTACTAACATGGCCAAGACCAAAGAGCTGTCCAAAGACACTAGAGACGAAATTGTACACCTCCACAAGGCTGGAAAGGGCTACGGGGAAATTGCCAAGCAGCTTGGTGAAAAAGGTCCACTGTTGGAGCAATCATTAGAAAATGGAAGAAGCTAAACATGACTGTCAATCTCCCTCGGACTGGGGCTCCATGCAAGATCTCACCTCGTGGGGTCTAAATGATCCTAAGGAAGGTGAGAAATCAGCCCAGAACTACACGGGA
Source organism: Silurus aristotelis (assembly GCF_946808225.1). Lineage (NCBI taxonomy): Eukaryota > Metazoa > Chordata > Actinopteri > Siluriformes > Siluridae > Silurus > Silurus aristotelis. The sequence goes on from NC_139574.1 coordinate 2,570,729, forward strand.
GGAGCTGGTCAATGACCTGAAAAGAGCTGGGACCACCGTTTCCAAAGTTACTGTTGGTAATACACTAAGACGCCATGATTTGAAATCATGCGTGGCCCGGAACGTTTCCCTGCTTAAACCAGCACATGTCCAGGCACGTCTTAAGTTTGCCAATGACCATTTGGATGATCCAGAGGAGTCATGGGAGAAAGTAATATGGTCAGATGAGACCAAAATAGAACTTTTGGGTTATAATTCCACTAAACGTGTTTGGAGGAAGAAGAATGATGAGTACCATCCCTACTGTGAAGCATGGGGCTGGTAGCATCATGCTTTGGGGGTGTTTTTCTGCACATGGGACAGGGCGACTGCACTGTATTAAGGAGAGGATGACTGGGACCATGTATTGCGAGATTTTGGGGAACAACCTCCTTCCCTCAGTTAGAGCATTGAAGATGGGTCGAGGCTGGGTTTTCCAACATGACAATGACCCGAAGCGCACAGCCAGGATAACCAAGGAGTGGCTCTGTAAGAAGCATATCAGGGTTCTGGCGTGGCCTAGCCAGTCCCCAGACCTAAACCCAATAGAGAATCTTTGGAGGGAGCTCAAACTCCGTGTTTCTCAGCGACAGGCCAGAAACCTGACTGATCTAGAGAAGATCTGTGTGGAGGAGTGGGCCAAAATCCCTCCTGCAGTGTGTGCAAACCTGGTGAAAAACTACAGGAAACGTTTGACCTCTGTAATTGCAAACAAAGGCTACTGTACCAAATATTAACATTGACTTTCTCAGGTGTTCAAATACTTATTTGCAGCTGTATCATACAAATAAATAGTTTAAAAATCATATATTGTGATTTCTGGATTTTTTTTTTTTATTATGTCTCTCACAGTGGACATGCACCTACGATGACAATTTCAGACCCCTCCATGATTTCTAAGTGGGAGAACTTGCAAAATAGCAGGGTGTTCAAATACCTATTTTCCTCACTGTATATAAAATTATTATTTGACAGACAGTTCAACACATACACACAGAGCGCTTTGTGAACAGACAGAAGCTGCTGCTGCCTTCACTCTATATGTGTTTTATACTCCTAGGCATAATGTCACTCCTCCGGTGACGACTGGCATACAATTTTGTAATGATTATTTCAGAGTGTGAACAATTGGGCGCATTCTCAAAGCGTTTCCTGAAAAGGAACTTCAGTTTACCTTCACAAAGGTCATTTCTACAAAATTCTTATCAACGTATCAACAGTACAGAATGACCAATACATTTATATAGAAAGGTTAACAAACCACTGTTTTAGTGCCAAATTTACTCCATGTTGAGAATGTAAATTGTCCTGTTATTCTGGCAAATTATTTAGCAATTACACACATGCTAACATTATTAATACAATCAGTTAAGTGAAGTTTTTATAGGAATCATTCCACTTTTACACAGTAAACTACACACAAGTTTATTCCTGTGTATTTAAGAAGTTTATTTCTTTTTATTCATTCACAATTTTTACTAATGTAAACCTCATCTTTTAGTCGTAAGTATGACATTATTTTTTCAGAACTTTCTTTCAATTTTGTCTTGTATGTGGAGACTTTGTGTTGATCAGCTGTAGAACATTTTTAAACATGATTTATTTAATGAATTATTTTAACCATGTCGTCCCCAAAATGTTTGTTTAAATGTTTGTTTTTTCATTTCATTTTGTTTTTAATGTGACCATTTGAATCTTTTTAAACAGATTATTATTACTATTATTTTTTGAGTATTTTTTCCTAACTGTATTTTATAATCTTCACACACACACACACACACACACACACACACACACACACACACACACACACACACACACATTTATTTTTTCATAATAACACTTTATAGTATCATGATCAACTGCATAACATGTTTAAATGTGTTTTATTTATTTATTTTAATTGTGTCTTTCCTACACAATACCCCTATATACACACATTCTGAATTCTCATCTATTTCATTTTCTAAATCATACAACACACGCACTAAACGCTAAATTGTATAAGAAGGCTTTAGGGTGATACGCTTACATCTTTAGGTTTCACATTCACAAAACCAGAAGCCCACTAATTTATTAATTATATTCATAATGCCTTTTTGAATTTAGCCAGCGAAGAATCAAATTATTATGAAAGCACATGGAACGGTAAGTCTATCATGTCTCATGTATCTAATCTCTTTTTAAATAAATCATTTTTGAAATAATTCAAAATGAACTGTCTGGTGAAAATGTTTACATTTTTATTTACAGAATCAAGAACAAGATCATTAAGTGATCCATGTGATCTTAAGCCCAGTAAGTCTGTACACACTGTCACCTCCAGAATCAGTAGTGTGTGGGTGAATTCAGGGACTTAATCAGTGATCAGAGATTTAAAAAGTCACCATGAACATAATCAGTTGGAAACAATACGTAATATTGGGAGAACTAAATAATGCAGTCGTTACTTGTGGTGGGCAATGAAAGAAGAAAAAGACAGCAAATGGCAGAACCCTGACTGTGACCAAAAGCTTGACAAACATGATGAATTCATTTCCTATGTACAGTAGATATGACAGTAAATTCATAAGCATCACCAAAAGTAAAGTCTGCATATTCATTTTCTGGAACCAGCATGGTGTTCTGACCTATAGTAGAAAACATCTCTAGGTAACATATGTTACTCTAGTTCCCTGAGGGAATGAGATGCTGCATCGCAACGCACTGGGAATATAAATTATTGTGTGTAATCAGCCATTAGGTTATCAATCAGTCAATACTTTGGGAATATTAAATAATGTGTGTAATCAGTCATAATTGGAATGCTGGATGTCACTGGTGGGGTCAGAGCGTTGACAATTCGGCCACGTTTAGAAAGCATTGCGGCCTTCATTGACACAGAGTTAGAGGACAGCAGATCTGTATGTTCTGAGTGTAGACAGAGCAGATAAAGTGTTCACTCTTCTCTACATGAGAGAAACATGAAGGTTGTAATGATTCAATTCACATTCAGTAAAATCAGTCTAACTTCTAAAATTCTAACTATTTTTACAAATTTACTCATCTACTGGTTTTTTTATGATTCATATTCTTTGACAAGGAAAACCTGAAAGACGTAGGAGTCACCCGATAGTCTAGCCATTTAGTAATCCATGTACTGTTCTGACTTGAAGTATGAAGTTCCACTGAAACAGTTTCACTAACATCTCCTCTGTATGTGGGCACAGTGTGAAGACAAAGCTTGGGTGAAAAACACCAAGACAGAGAAAGGAAGATTGCAGTAAAGGACATTGGAGAGCATTCACCCAGGATGGAGATGAAGATACCCAGGTTGGAGATTCCAATTAGAATTTTTGTCAAAATATAATCATAACAATGCTGTTATCAACTAACTAAGATCATCTCGCTAACTAGCCTATCTCAGTTTTTTTTAGATTTGTCTTATTACTGTCACTTTGTCATTTATTACTGTATGTAACCGGTGGCTCGCGACACCAGTTATAAAATCACTTTTCTGCGTTGTGTGGTGTAGTGGAGACAGACACGGGACAACAGGCGGCGGTTTCACTGGCTTTTATCTGATGTAAAAGAAATAAAAGCAGCCTCTGAGTACAATCACCCTTATTTTGCTCTATAAAACAAATGTGATGTAGATTTAATTACCATATGCTTTTCATCTCCACATTGGTCAAAAACACAAATATAACTTAAATTGGGCAAAATGACAAAAATAACCACACAGGTAAGTAAAATAACATAATACACATAATTTGCAATAAAGATATAGACATAAAAGCAACAATTAAAATAAAGATTAATGAGGATTAGCAGGAGCCAAAAATAACCCACCTCTTCCATGCATTAACAATGCCAAGAGGAAGAGGAGGAGACAAAACAGGAAATTATGTAGGCTCATGATGACATCACAGCAATTAAAGGGGAAAGGTGCTCATTCAGGCAGGTACACCAGATATATGAAAAACCATTTTGTAAGAATTATAACAATCAATACACATGTTTTAACAGAACACTTTCTGTACCTGTTACATGTACACAGCTACAGGTAAAGAGTGATGTCACATCCTGTACTGGTGAACATCCCAAACTTACACATGTATTGAATGTGATCCAGCATGAGAGCTGTGTCTGATTCTGTCCTTCACTGGCTGTCCAATCTTAATAATCCTGTTCGATGTTTTCTGAGAGAGATATATTATTTAAAACTCGTTACAAAGAAGTGTGATTGTAAAACTAAATCCAAACCTTAAAAATCCAGACCATTTTTGATCTCTACAGATTACAATCTGTAATCAGAATGAATTCAGTCAGACTAATGAATGTTATACCCATTCTGTGCACATTTTCTGCATGACATCTATTTACACTGTTCCGTTGATAAGCATTGTTGCTAATGATTATGCGTTTTTTTTGGATTGCTTGTTGGATTTTAGCTAAATATAAAGACTAGATATAAAACGGCTTTTTTTGTAATGAAAGCATTTTCTATATGATAAAGATATTTACATTTCCATAAGTAGAACAATGCTATTTATACAGGGGATTTTTTGTTTGATTTTTAATATGACCAATATGCATTGTATTTGTATTGTCGATCATAAAAAACTGAATGTAAATAAAGAATATGAGTAAAAACATCACAAAGGTTTATTCTGCACTGAACAACAAGCATAGAGAATATTTATTTATTTATTTGTTTGTTTATTTATTTATTTATTTATTTATTTATTTATTTATTTATTTATTTATTAATTAATTAATTAATTAATTAATTAATTAATTAATTAATTAATTAATTAATTCTTATTTTATTATTCATTCATTCATTAATGAATCAATTCCTCCCATCATTTATTCACTCAGAAATGATTAAAGCTGTACATAAAACGCAAAAGGATCTATAACACTGGACTGACGCTAAAAACATTGGCGATGCAAGAAAGCGATTTTACTTTCGGTTTCGTTTCCTGACACTTGCTGCCGCGCCCATCTGCAATTCTCCCGGGTCGCCACCATTTTCCACTTCTTTGCTTCTTCTCTGCTGGATTGCGCCTTCGGGGTCTCTGTTTCCAGAGTCTCTGCTCTACAGTGCTCAGTTCCACGGTATCGCATTTACTGACTGTTTTTCGGTGTTTGGTTTCTAAATTGTGTGGGGTTTTTTTGGATCTTGCTTCATCCTGGTCTGTATTTCCCTGGTGTTGGATTTGTTCTGATCTGTGTTCTGTCTGCTCTGGAGTCACTATTCCGTCCTGTGCTCTCCGGTATTTTGTGCCATTCTGTGGAACTGTATTTCAATCCACTTCAAGATCCATTACAGACCCAGTAAAATGGGTTCCATCTTCTCCACACCGAGACTCTCTGTATCTGAGCGACAGCTTCCTCCTCTGCGCACCATGTCTGCTTCAGCGAGAACCTCACATACTGACTTTTCTATAGTGCATTCTTCTCTTGGTGATACAGTCACACTAGAATGTAGCTACTCTTGTAAAATCAGTAAAAGTACCAGAGAGATCAGGTGGTATAAGGGAACAAAATGTGTTCACCAGGAGCCCTTTCATTGTACCCTGTTCCTGAAATTGACAGATGTTAAAGTCACAGATTCTGGACAGTACAGGTGTGAAGCTCACGGAAAAAGAATAAAAGATGTCGCTGTTATTTATCTGCATGTCGCAGGTAAGTGTTTCTTACTTACTCATGATCTCCATATGTGGTGTAAAAGTACATGTATTCGTTTCGGTACAGGACTTTCAGTTCGGTGTACACGTCTTATTAAACAACATGACCAATCACAATATGGCCTGTAAAAACACAGAAAATTTCTTACACAGACAAGCATCATACTATAATGTTAAAAACAGATTATAAAAAACAACAGTAATGAAAAAGTTGGGGTTCTCTGCAAGTTTAAGATCATTAATCAAATTACGGCGGTTTAAGACGTTCTTTTTTTTCGGTTCATTTTAAAGATAAGAATTAATGACAGAATTCTTTGTGAAATATAAAGAAGTGTTTTTAGAAATCATTTTTATGCAATAAAATTGTTTATATGAATTTTTTTATATTTTATATTAATAACATATACAATTAAATTAAATTAAATTAAATGAAAGTATTCTGTTTAATTGCTAAGCCATGTGTTTCATCTCTCATAAATATACAAACAATTGCATTTTATTTTGTTAATACTGGTACATCTTCAAATGTAGGGAATCACCAGTAATGCAATCCTCCCAAGGAGAGGGGTCACATTATTTTGAGAATTCCACAAAGGAACATTATGGCGACTAAAATGATGCTTTTAGATCAAGTTCGAATAAATAAAACCTGTTGATAAAACACAACTTAACAGGTAGTTTTTCAAGGTCATAGTTAGAACTAAGGAGAAGATTAAAGCCATCGATTTTTGTTAATATTTGGCTGAAGAATATAAAACCAACAATTATTTTCATATATTAAAATATACAAATCACGGATCAGAATTTCATACCAGATCGGTCGAGGCCTGACGTCTACAGAGACAGCAGTGAAAGGAGAAGTGTAGGAGAGCAGAGGTTTGGGTGGGCACTTTAAATGTTGGTACTCTAATTTTTCATTTATTATTTTCAATTATTTACATTTTTCAAAAAGGATCTTAGCCAATATATTTGAATAGTGCTGTTAATACATTTGATGTCGATAGCTTTTAGGCCTCTTTCTTTGTAGGGTTTGACCAAAATACCTTATCTAATCTAGTGTGCTTTTCCTTTCCTAATGTACCATAAAATAAAGAGATCTAACACACCTTCATTTTATAGATATTCTCATTTCTCTATAAGTTGTACAATTTGAATCTAGAATTACATTATTGATTGTAGCTGTAATATTTTAGAAGATTGGAGTTGAATTTCCAATATCCTTTTCTCTGATACGTATTAACAGGTACCAGAATAAGTTTAACCATACAATGGTCAGTTGGAGGTGCATCAGAAACTATGGAGCTCGACTCCAGACAAAATCCATATTTAGAGACACACCAGAAACCTATTCTGGATTTGACTGAACCATCTGGCTTAAACCAGGTTAAGTTCAGGGTTTTTAGCATGCCATAAATCTCTCAATTTAAACACAATACAGAATTCAAGTAATATGGGATTGTAATGAAGTCTGGGATATTTTAAGGGATATCTATTAAGCCAATCATCATACTAAAATCAAAAATGTTTTCAGTAGGAAACCTCATAAAATCAGATAAATCTTTTACAACTTATATAAATATATAAATATTTTGTTCAGTAACAGCTCTTTTCCCCTGTGTTCCTCTTCTCAGGGTTTAAACTGGTCCCCAGCTTCAATTGTTTTAGTTTGTCCAATCATTTTCCTGGAGATGATGTCACTCTTCCCTGCCACATTTCTCCAAGAAAGAGTGCTGTTGCCATGGAGATCAGGTGGTTTAAGGGGACAGACTGCATTTGTGTGTATCAGAATGGGCAGGTGAGAGAAGGAAAGGGCTATAAGGGCAGAGTGAGTCTCTTCACCCACGAGTTGAAGGAAGGAAACGTGTCTCTGATGCTGAGGAATGTTCAGCATTTGGATGATGGAAGTTACAAGTGTAAAGTCACCGACGGAAAAGACAAGGTGGAAAGTGATCAAAATGCTCTACGCGTAAGAGGTAGTTTTTCCAGACAAGCAAATATTCAATAATGACAACTGTTTACTAATATGAACTGTTTAACCCAGCCATTAGGGTTGCACAAATCAGTGCACTCTTACTTAGGGTTGTGTTTTGAAGAGCATCCAACATAAAACATGTGCCAAATCAAATATACAAATCACGGATCAGAATTTCATACCGGATCGGTCGAGGCCTTGGTTACCAATGACACAGGTATTGTTAGCCAACAGGGTACTGGTGAAAATCAGGCTACTGTTGGCTGAAGGAGGAGAAGGAGAGGAGCAAGACGTCTACAGAGACAGCAGGGAAAGAAGCAGTGCAGGAGAGTGGAGGTTTGGGTTGGTACTTTAAATGTTGGTACTATGACTGGTAAAGGGAGAGAGGGAGCTGATATGATGGAGAGGAAAATGTAGATATGTTGTGTGTTCAGGAGAAGGGGAAAGGGAGTAAGGCCAGGAACATTGGAGGTGGATTTAAACTGTTTTATCATGGTGTAGATGGAAAGAGAAATGGTGTAGGGGGATTCTGAAGGAAGGGTACAGTAAAAGTGTAGTGGAGGTGAAGAGAGTTTCTGATAGAGTGATGAACGTGAAGCTGGAAGTTGAAGGGGTGATGATAAATGTCATCAGTGCCTATGCTCCACAAGTCGGCTGTGAGATGGAGGAGAAGGAAAGATTCTGGAGTGAATTAGATGAAGTGGTAGAAGGTGAACCTAAGAATGAAAGATTGGTGTTTGGGGCAGACTTTAATGGGCATGTAGGTGAAGGGAACAGAGGTGATGAGGAGGTGATGGGTAGGTATGGTCTTAAGGAGAGGAATGTGGAAGGGCAGATGGTGGTAGATTTTGATAAAAGGATGGAAATGGCAGTGGTGAACAATTATTTTTAGAAGAAGGAGGATCAGAGGGTGACGTATAAGAGTGGAGGAAGGTACACACAGGTGGACTATGTTCTATGTAGGAGATGTAGGAGGCGGGGGACAGTGTAGCTAAACAGCATCGGATGGTGGTCTGTAGGATGGTTTTGGAGGTGAAGAAGAGGAGGGGAGTGAGGACTAAAAGAAGAATTAGATGGTGGAACCTGAAGGAGGAAGACTGTAGTGTGAGATTCAGGGAAGAGGTCAGACAGACAGGGGTTCGGTGGTGGTGAAGAGGTGCTGGATGATTGGGAAACTACTGCAGAATTAATGAGGGAGACAGCTAGAAAAGTACTTGGTGTGACATCTGGAAATAGAAAGGAAGACAAAGAGACCTGGTGGTGGAATGAGGAAGTGCCGAAGAGCAGAAGGAGAGAGAGGTTGGAGAAACAGAATTGGGATCAGCAGAGTGAGGAGAAAAGTAGGCAGGAGTACAAGGAGGTGCGGCAGCAGGTGAAGAGGGATGTGGTAAAAGCCAAGGAAAAGGCATATGAGGAGCTGTAGGAGAAGTTGGACACTAAGGAAGGAGAAAAGGATTTATACCGATTTGGCCAGGCAGAGGAACCGAGCTGGAAAGGAGGGGCTACAAGTTAAAGCAGTAAAGGATAGAGATGGAAGTGTGTTGAATAGTGAGTAGAGAGAAAGAGAAGGTTGGATGATGTGGAGATGGTGAAGCAGGAAGTGGATAGAATTAGTAAGGATGGTTTGAAAGAGGCAGATGTAGAGGACAGAGTAGTATGGAGACGGATGACCTGCTGTGGCGCCCCCTAATGGGAGCAGCCAAAAGAAGAAGAAGAAGACCAATAAGAACTGTTTATTGTCTCTAAATGAATCATCAGAACAACAATAGCGTTTTCGTGACTCGACTCAACATTAATGATAAATTCAAACCTTTTTGTTACAAATTTCAAATGACATGAAATATGGCCAGTATGCAGGACTCAATCAATCAACTCAGGCAAGAGAATGACATGACTGATTAGCCTAATGGTGGGGCTATAGTGCAGCACAACATCATATCGAATATCGTATGCAAATATTCAAAAAACATGATCCCCCCGTCACCTTATTTGTTGCTATCAGCAATATATATATATTTTTTTTTTCGTTGCATGTTCTTTAATTTTGGCCATGTGTCTCGTGTTTGATTCCTTTATGTCATGTCTTCTTCCGTAATGTCAGTAGTTTTTGTTGTTTCCCCATGTGAGAAAATGACTACAGATGTCTCTGGTTCAGTGATCCACTGTCGGACACACACACACACACACACACACACACACACACACACACACACACACACACACACACACACACTTACATTTATGGCATTCAGCAGATGCCCTTATCCAGAACTACATACAAAAGCGCTTTGAGTTTCTATCAATGAGTAAATCAACTCAGTCAATCAAAACTTAGCTCTTACCCTGAGAGAAGATGGTACCAGTTGAGCATTGCAAGATGATCTCAGGCAGCATGGTGCAGTGCAGGGAGTTATGAGATCTTTGAGGTAAGAAGGTGCTGGTACATTTTTGAATTTGTAGGCCAGCATCAGTGTTTTGAATCTGATAAATGCAGCTACCGGAAGCCAATGGAGGGAGTGCAGAAGTGGGTTGGTGTTGGAGAACTTGTGCAGTTTGAACATAAGTCAGGCAGCTGTGTTTTGGATTATTTGCAGTGCACAAATAATGTTCAGAGGAAGACCTGCCAGCAGAACATTGCAGTAGTCCAGTCTCAAAATCACAAGAGACTAAACTAACACCTGGGTAACCTGTGTGGACAGAAATGGTCGAATTCTTCTGATGTTTTAGAGAAGAAACTGAAAAGAGCGAGTCACATTAGCAGTGAGGAGAATGACAGTCGATTGTTACCCCAAGCAGTTGCGAGCAGTGGCTAAAGGGGAGAGCATAGAGTGGTGAAGAGTTATTTTAAGATCCTGACATGGAGATGAATTACCTGGGATGACAAACAGTTAAGTTTTTTTCTGGGGTTGAGTTTCAGTTGATTGCCACTCATAATGATATGCCTGCCAGGCATGTGAGAAGAAGAAAATAAGTTGAGGGTCATCAGCATCGCAGTGGTAAGAAAACCCCATGTAAGGATATGACTTCACCATGAGAGTTAGTATTAAGGGAGAAAAGGAGAGGACCAAGTACTGAGCCTTGTAGAACACCAGCGGAGAGACTGTGTGGGGGCAGATATAGACCCCCTCTATGTTATCTGGTATGTGCAACCTTCTAGGTTGGCAAACCAGTGATTCCTGACCATGTAACATAGGCATAGTCGGGGTGGAAGTGAAGGTCTGGCAGATTTCCTCAATTTTCTTATAAATGAAGGAGGCAAAGTATTTGCCTGTCAGGAAGGATGAAGCAGGTGGAGCAGGGAGGTTAAGTGGTGAAGAGAAGATGTGAAGCTTGCGAGGATCTTGTGCAGCTTTTTCTTGTAGATGGCAGTCTTAGCAGAAGTCTTGTCCATAGAAAATTTGGTCAGGAGTGCACAGTAAGAGGCAAATATAACATGACATATAGACAAAAAATCCTCTTTATGCTGATATTAAACTAATTAGCAATTTAGGATATAGAAATTTCTACTATTTTTTAAAACAACTAAAAATTATTTACTTGTAACACTGTAAGTTATGACTTATTGCATGCATTAAAATAAAATTTGCCTAGCTTTGGGCATGGCCATCAGTATGAGTAGAAATGCAATTGCATTAAATTCAATTTCATGAAGTTCTGCATTTATATTTTATAAATATTTTTATAATATATAAATATACATTTAATTAGTAATATTAGTAATATGGTGGACAGTCTGCTCAGATTTCGTTTAAATTAATTTATATACAAAGTAATTTTTTGCTAACTAATTCAGGATATTTGCTATATCTTAAAAATTGTGGTGTCAAATGACTCAGTATCACCTGACAATGCCCCATTAGTGACACTAAGGAGTTGCTTGTTTTCATTCATCAGTAAATTTTACAGAATTTCATTGTAATTATTTACTAAATCACTAAAACATTTCTCTGTTTTTCTTCATTTTAGAATTTAAACTGATCACTGAATCGTACAATTATTACGCACGCCCTGGTGATCAAGTCACTCTGCCCTGTTACTTTTCTGCTGAAGTCAGTGCTGTTGCCATGAAGATCAGGTGGTTTAAGGGGACAAACTGTATTTGTGTGTATAACAATGGCCAACTGAATGAGGGGAAGGGTTATGAGGGCAGAGTGAGTCTCTTTACCCAAGAGTTGGAAGAAGGAAATGTGTCTCTGATGTTGAGAAACCTTCAGGAGTCGGATGATGGAGAGTACAAGTGTGAAGTGACTCACCAAGAACGCAAGCTGGAAAACAGTGGAGTTTATCTACATGTCACTGGTAATAATTTATAAACAAATATTGATGTGATGATGCATATGCTGTGTATACTGATACAGTCAAAACTATGTGCACCCCGAAACATCAGACACAATTGTGGTTCTTCCACAAAGTTAGCAGCAATTTGCATGATGTAGCATTACAGGTAAGTACAGGTAAGAGGCCCAATCCTGTTCCATCTTAACAGTACTCCTGTGTGCAAGGCTAGCTCGATAAATATATTCTGTATAACATTTGGAGAGGAAGAATTAATTTGATGAATTGGAACTTGAGTCTCCCAAAAATACCAACATGAGTCTCTGATTCTACTAATAGTCTTGTAGCAAAATTAACACAAATCCAAACAACCACATCCAAATCCAAGATGAAAAACATTCTCAAAACGGTGGAGTTTATTATACCAATGAAAAGGGAATTAGAAGAAATTATAGCAGAAGTAGATGCAAATTTTTAGCATATTTCTTACATTAAATTTCAAATAAACTTTCAGATACCTTTTGGGGTAAAGCAGTAGCTTGAATGTTAAATAATGAAATAGCTAGTCCTGATGAAACCCCACATAAAAATTTCTGGAAAATCTTTAGATTTCAAGAATGAACCAGTGCCCTCTACATCACAGCATGTCACTCACCTTGCAATGAACTTATGAGCTGTAAGTTGATCACTAATACGTATGCAAAAGGTGAATAATTGTATTTTGCATATGAATATGAAATGTCCTTTTTTGCAAACTGTTTTCAGGATGTTTGCTATATCTATAAATTGTTGCATCAAATGACTCAGTTTCACCTGACAATGCCCCATTAGTGACACTATGGAGTTGCTTTTTTTCTATTCATCAGTAGATTATACAGAATTTCATTGTAATTATTTACGGAATCACTAAAACATTTCTCTGTTTTTTCTTTATTTCAGAATTGAAACTGATCACTGAAACACACAGCACTACTAAATTATCTGTTGCCCAACCATGCATTGTCTACTCACCTGCTGGTGATGAAGTCATTCTGCCCTGTAAACTTTCTGCTAACGTCAGTGCTGTTGCCATGGAGATTCGATGGTTTAAGGGGGCAAACTGCATTTTTGTGTATCAGAATGGCAAGGTAAGAGTGTGTAAGGGCTATGAGGACAGAATGAGGCTCTTCACCCACGAGCTGGAGGACGGAAATGTGTCTGTGGGACTGAAGAATTTTCAGGAGTTGGATGTTGGAGAGTACAAGTGTGTGGTAACTCGCATTCATGAGGTTACTCAGAGAGATCACAAGATGGAGAGCAGTGGAGTTTACCTATATATGTCTGGTAATAACCACTCCATAACTATAAATATGCTGATGTATATTCTATATAGTCAATATTTTAGTGTGGATATACAATACAGTCAAAAGTATGGGCACCACTGATCATAACACCTGTATGTGGTTCATTGCCTAATGTTTGCCACAAAGTTAGAAGCAGAGAAGTATACAATTTCTATTCACTGGAAGTAAGATACCCAAACATGCACCTGTTTCAAGACTCTTCTTGAAATTCATCTAGATTTCTGAAGAGCCGAGTCACTTTCTTCTTTGTTTTTAGATTATATTATTATTTTTAGATTATTAGTGTTTGTACACTTTGACCTAATGAACCAGTGTCACCTGTACAGTGCCTTGCAAAAGTATTGACCCCCCTTGGCATTTTTCCTATTTTGTTGCCTTACAACTTGGAATTAAAATTGATTTTTATTTGGATTTTATGTAATGGACACATAAAATAGTCCAAATTGGTGAAGTGAAATGAAATAAATAACTTGTTTCAAAAAATTCTTAAAAATAAATAACAGAAAAGTGGTGCGTGCATATGTATTCCCCCCCTTTGCTATTAAGCCTCTAAATAAGATCTGGTGCAACCAATTACCTTCAGAAGTCACGTAATTACTTAAATAAAGTCCACCTGTGTGCAATCTAAGTGTCACATGATCTCAGTATAGATATACAAATGTTATAAAAAGGCCCCAGAGTCTGCAACACCACTAAGCAAGTGGCATCACCAAGCAAACGGCACCATGAAGACCAAGGAGCTCGCCAAACAGGTCAGGGACAAAGTTGTGGAGAAGTACAGATCAGGGTTGGGTTATAAAAAAATACCCAAAACTTTGAACATCCCACGGAGCAACGTTAAAGCCATTATTAAAAAATGGAAAGAATATGGCACCACAACAAACCTGGCAAGAGAGGGCCGCCCACCAAAACTCACGGACCAGGCAAGGAGGGCATTAATCGGAGAGGCAACAAAGAGACCAAAGATAACCCTGAAGGAGCTGCAAAGCTCCACAGCGGAGATTGGAGTATCTGTCCATAGACCACTTTAAGCTGTACACTCCACAGAGCTGGGCTTTACGGAAGAGTGGCCAGAAAAAAGCCATTGCTTAAAGAAAAAAATAAGCAAACACGTTTGGTGTTCGCCAGAAGGCATGTGGGAGACTCCCCAAACATATGGAAGAAGGTACTCTGGTCAGATGAGACTAAAATTGAGCTTTTTGCCCATCAAGGAAAACGCTATGTCTGGCGCAAACCCAACACCTCTCATCACCCCGAGAACACCATCCCCACAGTGAAGCATGGTGGTGGCAGCATCATGCTGTGGGGATGTTTTTCATCGGCAGGGATTGGGAAACTGATCGGAATTGAAGGAATGATGGTTGGCGCTAAATACAGGGAAATTCTTGAGGGAAACCAGTTTCGGTCTTCCAAGATTTGAGACGGAGGTTCACCTTCCAGCACGACAATGACCGTAAGCATACTGCTAAAGCAACACTCGAGTGGCTTAAGGGGAAACATTTAAATGTCTTGGAATGGCCTAGTCAAAGCCCAGACCTCAATCCATTTGAGAATCTGTTGTATGACTTAAAGATTGCTGTACACCAGTGGAACCCATCCAACTTGAAGGAGCTGGAGCAGTTTTGCCTTGAAGAATGGGCAAAAATCCCAGTGGCTAGATGTGCCAAGCTTATAGATACAAACCCCATGAGACTTGCAGCTGTGATTGCTGCAAAAGGTGGCTCTACAAAGTATTGACTTTGGGGGGGTGAATAGTTATGCACGCTCAAGTTTTCTGTTTTTTTGTCTTATTTCTTGTTTGTTTCACAATAAAAAAAATTTTGCATCTTCAAAGTAGTAGGCATGTTGTGTAAATCAAATGATACAAACCCCCAAAAAAATCCATTTTAATTCCAGGTTGTAAGACAACAAAATAGGAAAAACACCAAGGGGGTCAATACTTTTGCAAGGCACTGTATTTATTGGAAGAGACTTTAAAACATCTCTCGATGTCATCTAAGGCTCACTAAGGCTCACTTATTTACAAATGTAAATAATTAATAGTCTGTAGTAACTATAGTAACTGTAGTTGAGTACACTGCTGCCTGTTGGTGTTTTTTTAATATATATATATATATTTCTTCTTCAACAGAATTTAGTCTGGTCCACATGCCTGAAGATGTTGGAATATTCTCCCGATTCTTTGGAATACGTGTAGACTTTGGTCATGATGTCACTCTACCCTGTTACTTGAATCCAAAACAGAGTGCTGTTGCCATGGAGATCCGTTGGTTTATTGATGCTTTCTATGGCAGTAAGAGGAAGATTATCTGTATTTGCGAGTACCAGAATGGGGAGGTGAAAGAGGGGGAGGGCTACGAGGGAAGAGTGAGCCTTTTCACCGACAAGCTGGAGGAAGGAAACGTGTCTCTGATGCTGAAAAATTTTCGGGAGCCCTTTTATTCAGGACAGTGCATATGTGAAGTTACGTGTGGGAATGAGAAGGAGCGGCTTATACATCACCTCATATATCGATGTAATGTGTACACATTTTTACTCTCTGTTGACACTGAATTCACTACAATTTATATACAAATTTCATTTAGAGTCAGATTTGATCCAGTGTGTGTAAGATTACAACAAACCAAATATATG
Organism: Silurus aristotelis; assembly: GCF_946808225.1. Lineage (NCBI taxonomy): Eukaryota > Metazoa > Chordata > Actinopteri > Siluriformes > Siluridae > Silurus > Silurus aristotelis. The sequence continues at coordinate 2,586,646 of NC_139574.1, forward strand.
ATTATAACCTTAAAACACAATCTTTACTTAATTTTAGCTTTAAATATAAAATTATATCTTACATTAATAATTCCATGTACAGTAATTCACACAAGTTTAGATCTATTGATTAAGTGGAATGAAGAAAAGTGTATTTCTGTTTTTTAGTTATACGTAATGTAACTGTTTCTAATCTTATTTCTTCTTTTAACAGTGCAAGGTGGTGGTAAGTATTATGATTTTCTAAATTTTTTTTTTTCAAATTATGCACATTTTCTTGCATGAATCACACAAACAATACTTTAAATTGTATGTATAATTGTAGGAAGTCCTTATATTAGAGAATCAAGCGATGATGAAGACGAACCTGGTAAGTCTTTCATATTTCATGAGTCTAATCACTTTTTAAATATAAAAATATAAATTTACTTTATATTTTTATATAAAGTGAACTCAATCAAACGAATGACACAAAAATTTGATAGTTTTTTTTTATCAAAGTATTTATTGAGAAATGTATAAAATATTACATCACTGCAAATGGCAAAAGTGTGTGAATCTTCGCTTCACTGTCCGGTGTGACCCCTTTGTAAGTGCACAATTGCTGTCCTTACAGAACAGCGTCCTGACATCCATTTCAAAACATTAACTTTGTTACTATTTTAACTATTTTGATTGGTAGAACAACTTGTGTGATTGGGGTTGTCTGGCTGCATGCTGTCTTTTCACATTCACTAATCCAGTGTTTTTTCGTTAATTTTCCTTTTTAATAAAGTAAAACCCGGAAGACGATGGAGTAATCCACTTGACTTTCCAAACAGTAAGTAATCCGTACACTGTACTCTGAGGCTGACATTCAGCTCTAACTCTAATGTACTAGCACTGATATGGTTAGCATATCAATCTTTTCTCAAATATTGGCATTTCAGAACGGTTTAATGGAAAAATAAAATTGTCCTTAATTTGGATTAACTCTAATCTATACAGCCTACAGATAATATGTTATGAGTTTTGTTTAGTTTAGTTTTTGTGCAGTGTGAAACCAAACCAAAATCAGCAACAGACAAATCAAAAGTATAAACTTTGCTACGATTCAGGAAATGTTGTATGAAACTGAATGGTCCTGTCAGTTTCACTGACATCTCCTCTGTGTGTTTGTGTGTGTTTATACAGTGTGAAGACAGAACTCAAGAGAGAAAGAAACAGCAGGACACTGAAAAGAAGACAATTACAGCAAAGGACATGAGAGCATTTACAGAGCAAAGTCATTCCAATTATGAACATTTTGCTCAGAATGAAATAATAAAACTGTTCTCACCAGTCCCAGCCTTTATCCATGGCTATCTAGCATAGCTCGTTAGTTTTAAGGAAAAGGAGGTGTCACATCATTTACTGGTCAACAGCCTGGAAATACACCCACTTTTATTTTTACTTGGATAGATATATTACGGCTGTCAATTGATTAAAATATTTAATCGTGATTAATCGCTTGATTGTCATGTTATCTCGTTAATAATCGAATATTAATCGCACATTTTTATTTACTCTAAGTAAATAAAATCACAGTTTTTAATACTCTAATCAACATGGACAGATATGGATGCTTTATGCAAATGTATGTTTATTATTTGTAAAACCAGACTCAACATAGAGCATGTAGACACAATATACTTGTAAATGTTTGTAAGTAAATGTGGTGTTTTAAATGACGTCAATTTTGAGGACACCAAATCGAGGTTTCGCTATGTTTCCACACACACACAGTTTTAATGGTGTTGGAGATTTGCCGCATCAGTAAAACAATTGTGTAGTGACTAAAAATCAATTTTTGGTGTAGTTTATAATTTGTTTTAATATCTAAATATATGTGTATATCTGAATAAATGTGTGTTGTGTTGAAGGTTTTAATTTCTCCTTATATTTATTTATTTATAGTTTTCATAAAAATGGTCAAATTCAGAAGTGCGTGCTGTGTGTATATATACAGTGAGGAAAATAAGTATTTGAACACCCTGCTATTTTGCAAGTTCTCCCACTTAGAAATCATGGAGGGGTCTGAAATTGTCATCGTAGGTGTATGTCCACTGTGAGAGACATAATCTAAAAAAAAATTCCAGAAATCACAATATATGATTTTTAAACCATTTATTTGTATGATACAGCTGCAAATAAGTATTTGAACACCTGTCTATCAGCTAGAATTCTGATCCTCAAAGACCTGTTAGTCTGCCTTTAAAATGTCCACCTCCACTACATTTATTATCCTAAATTAGATGCACCTGTTTGAGGTCGTTAGCTGCATAAAGACACCTGTCCACCCCATACAATCAGTAAGAATCCAGCTACTAACATGGCCAAGACCAAAGAGCTGTCCAAAGACACTAGAGACAAAATTGTACACCTCCACAAGGCTGGAAAGGCCTATGGGGAAATTGCCAAGCAGCTTGGTGAAAAAAGGACCACTGTTAGAGCAATCATTAGAAAATGGAAGAAGCTAAACATGACTGTCAATCTCCCTCGGACTGGGGCTACATGAAAGATCTCACCTCGTGGGGTCTCAATGATCCTAAGGAAGGGAAATCAGCCCAGAACTACACGGGAGGAGCTGGTCAATGACCTGAAAAGAGCTGGGACCACCGTTTCCAAGGTTACTGTTGGTAATACACTAAGACGTCATGGTTTGAAATCATGCATGGCACGGAAGGTTCCCCTGCTTAAACCATGTCCAGGCATGTCTTAAGTTTGCCCATGATCATTTGGATGATCCAGAGGAGTCATGGGAGAAAGTCATGTGGTTAGATGAGACCAAAATAGAACTTTTGGGTCATAATTCCACTGAACGTGTTTGGAGGAAGAAGAATGATGAGTACCATCCCAAGAACACCATCCCTACTGTGAAGCATGGGGGTGGTAGCATCATGCTTTGGGGGTGTTTTTCTGCACATGGGACAGGGCGACTGCACTGTATTAAGGAGAGGTTGGGGAACAACCTCCTTCCCTCAATTAGAGCTTTGAAGATGGGTCGAGGCTGGGTCTTCCATCATGACAATGACCCGAAGCACACAGCCAGGATAACCAAGGAGTGGCTCTGTAAGAAGCATATCAGGGTTCTGGCGTGGCCTAGCCAGTCTCCAGACATAAACCCAATAGAGAATCTTTGGAGGGAGCTCAAACTCCGTGTTTCTCAGCGACAGGCCAGAAACCTGACTGATCTAGAGAAGATCTGTGTGGAGGAGTGGGCCAAAATCCCTCCTGCAGTGTGTGCAAACCTGGTGAAAAACTACAGGAAACGTTTGACCTCTGTAATTGCAAACAAAGGCTCCTGTACCAAATATTAACATTGACTTTCTCAGGTGTTCAAATACTTATTTGCAGCTGCATCATACAAATAAATAGTTAAAAATCATACATTGTGATTTCTGGATATTTTTTTTTTTAGATTATGTCTCTCACAGTGGACATGCACCTTCGATGACAATTTCAGAACTTGCAAAATAGCAGGGTGTTCAAATACTTATTTTCCTCACTGTATATATATATATATATATATATATATATATATATATATATATATGTACACACACTTTTTTTTTCAGCTTTTGGCACAAAAAAGAATGCAGTCCTTTTTGTCAAGTCGAGTCAAGTTTATTTGTATAGCGCTTTTCACAACAGACATTGTCTCAAAGCAGCTTTACACAAATCAACAGTGAAGGTGAATGGTGTGTATTTATGCCTGATGAGCAGCCGTGGCGACTGTGGCAAGGAAAAACTCCCTTAGATGTTATGAGGAAGAAACCTTGAAAGGAACCAGACTCAAAAGGGGAACCCATCCTCATTTGGGTGACATCAAGAGTTTGATCATAAATCTTCAACAATACAGAACACTGGAGAGTGAGAACTAACATGAGTGCTGGAGTGTGTGATTATAAGTAATGTTCTTTCTACAGTCTTATACAGTCTTTATGGTTATAAAACTAGGAGCTACTGAGCTCAACATTTGTGATCATCACAGATCCAGCATCAGCTTCTCCATGCCAGAGCCTTTAAACACTCCAGGAGGTCCAATGTCAAAAGTCCACACATGTAGTGGGATCCATTTGGCACTGGTACGTCTCTAGATGGTTCTGGATGTTTTCAAGTTCGGCATCTACTTCTTTAAAGGTCCATAATCTTCATGAGGTGGGAGGTGACTGGAGCTGGCCAAACCTTAGGGTGTCTCAGGATGGGGAGTGAAAGAGAAGCGGTGAAGAGGTATTAGCGTAGCTGCTGTTCATGATATTAACAGCACAAGTTGATAATGTGGAGGTGATCAGATGTTCTGGAGCACAAGGCTATGATATGAGACTTATATAATGTGTAGGCTTTGCTAAAAAGATATGTTTTATCTCTGTCAAGGTGCTTCGGGACAATGTCCGATGTACAGTACTAAACAAATACAACGAATTCAATAGATCACTTTACCAACACACACATACAGTATAAACATGTTAAAACACGGTCTGTATTTTGATAGGATGAGTGAAACAGATTGGGGAGAGGGAGACTGGTATAGAATAAATCAAGTGAAGTCTGTAATAAGTTCCCGCACCAGTGAATTGTTAAAGTGAACCTCAGTGAGAACTACTTTCATTCCTTTTTTCTCAACACATTTGGAGGTGAGGAGTTAGAGTTTTAACAAATAATGTGTAGCAGTCAGTTAAGGAATTTATTGCTTTATTGAAGTCAAAGTTTCAGCTTCGGCATGTCACAGCCTGTTCATTTTCACCCTTCCTTTCGCTTCTTTTTTCACACAACTGTTCTACTGAAATCTGTTGTATGAAAAATTATTTGTTAAAAGCAGTAGATTTTGTTGATAATGCAGCTTTAATTTTATTTCACCTGTGAGCTTCCTTTAAAATTGTGAATTTAATCACAGCTGGTAATATTTATAAATAGGTCTCTACTGGGTTTGCCCACATAGATTGGAAAATATTCCCAGATTCTTCCTTGAAGAAGTTCATACATATTTTATGCTGAGTAGCATTGGACTGCTCTCTTCAAGTCAATCCTGAGATTTTTATAAAAGTTTAAGTCAGGGCTCTTACTTGGTAACTCACAAACATGTTGTCAGCAAAAGCTTCTTTCTTGCCACCCTGCCATACAGGCCAGCTTTGTGTAAAGCTTCGGAGATTGTCCTTCAAAGATCAATTCAAATGAATTATTTTTTTATTTGCTATGACTATTATATCATGGTGCAGGTGTTTTTTTCTCTAACCTTTTTTAGTCAAATGAATGTCTAAACTAAATCTATCTATCAGCTGTTACTCTGTAAATTATAAAGTTGCACTACTGTCAGAGCTGCTGTTCTAGAGAATTAATGACCACCTTCTAAACAGTGTTTGTAGAATAAAACACACACACACACACACACACACACACACACACACACACACAAGCTGAAACGTGCTGCATTTTAATATGATGAGTAAGGTCTGTACCTGTACCAGTGAATTATTTTTATTACTTTTGCTATGCATTTGAATAATTGTAATGATTTTTTTTTTTTTTTTCCTTTTGATAATTTGGCAGGAACTTGGGAGTTACAGTTTTAACAAATAATGTGGGAGTCAGTTAGGGACTTTATTGAATTATTGAAGTCAAGGCTTCAGCTACAGCATGTCACAGCTTGTTCATTGTAAACTTTTCCTGTTTTTTTAACATTTCTTCTATAGAAGAACCAGGTTTTATTACTTTCAAAAGGAACAGATAGAGAATATAAACTGCATAAAATAAAAAAAAACCTTGTACAGAGAGAATGACTGAAGAAACCCAATAAACACAATTTAACAATTCTCCTTTGACTGTAGCCATAGCTGCACTGCCCGTTAGCATAAGCATCAATATTAATCTCATCAAATCACCCTGTACATTTTTGTGTTTTATTCAGTGAATTATGATTTTCCTGGGAATTTAAAATGGAGGCAAATTGTGTGTTTTTGTGTAAATTGTACAGGAAAGAAAATGCGAAAGTATAAACTGTTCATGAAAAAGCTGAAATAATGTTTTGAACTGTTTTGAATAATGATGGGTTACTTAACATAATCCCAGGCTCTTTGATAACAGAGTGAGGTGCTTCACTATGGGAATTGCTTTGGGGGTGACCAACTATGGAAGCTCCTATGACACCACGTCTGTCTTGACACGTGAGGGTCCATAATAATATAATATATAATATGAGTAATAAAGATGGCCGACCTGAGACCAGGCTCCAGCCCATCTTTACTACTCAGGTTAAGATTTCTTCCCGTATCTTCTAATGTAATGTAATTTTTTACATCATGTGAAAATCATCCTGCCTGCTCATTCACCTTAAACAATACTTTGATTTAAAATTTAAGACACTTTATACTTTGAAAGGCAATATGCGAAGAGGCGTCGACATGCTGTGACTGACAGCTTTGTAGACAATGGGTCGCATAATGAGCTGTCAATTATATAATGAGCTGTGGATCACTGAGCCAGGATCTGAGTGAGAAGTACAGTACTACAAGAAAGAATGTGTTTCCTTTGTGGTTTATTTAAAATACACATTAGCAGGGACAGCATTAAAAAAGGAATTGTGTAACAATAAAACAATACAGTATAGTATGTATAAAAAATAAAAAGTGCAACAATAACAATAAAACAATACACTACAATACTATGCAAAATCCCTGTGCCACTCTTGAAAGCAGTTCCTGTTTAACTGAAGACACAGGTGAACATCGCATGCCAGGCATTTCCATGGTGTTTTGTGGTGCTTACCATGCAATGTTTTGCAACGCACACAGCTCTTGCGGCCAGCAGTGGCAACATTTCTGGCATCAGAGGGCAGTTTAGCTCCTGGAACTGGTACATGATCACAGTCGGCCCGTTTTGGCACTACTTTCTGTGTGACGCTACAAAGCTCGGCAATAAGTTGTTCCATGAATTCTTTATGGGACACGTCACCATAGAGTTCTTTATGCACAATGAAACTGTTGGTGGCAGCGATGTCCAAGAAGTGTAGAAAAATCTTTCGGTACCACTTCATTGTTTTTTGCAATGCTGTGTAGTATTGTAACAGTTGATCAGATGGGTCAACGCCCCCCATGTGCTGGTTGTATGAAGTTACAAGTGCAGTGCATGGAATTGTCTTTGTTTCCCATTTACCTTGTAATTTCACCCTCCTCTGCACAGTGTGTCCTGTATAAGAAGAATGAATGGTGGAACACAATGAGACCTCTCGTGTGTCCATCCACTTCACAAATACAAGAGGCCCATCCCGAATGGATCCCCTAGGAGAGTTTTTAGAGAGAGAGAATTATCTGCATTTCAAGGGCAATCATTCCTGTTCCCCTTCAGGAACTCTAGCTGCGTCGAAACGCTATGTGAACGCCCCTGCGTTGTCCACGCTCTGAACCCTGGTGAAATCTAGTCAATAGGCAAGCCGTGACATCATAGACAGGCGACGTCACGTAAACCAGGAAGCTACAAGATGGCTGTGCATTGGTAGCGACATTAGCTTCTGCTCGTTCAGGTAAGCGCTTTGAGAGTGTTATTTGTGCAGTCATGAGCTTATATGCAGGCAGAATTCTGTCTGCGTGTTTCCTGCTTGCCCCGATTCATTTCGGGGGGGGGGGGGGGGGGGGTGAAACGTAGCCATAGCTTAGGAGTGTGCTTAGTCGGCTTTCGAGGGTATCGGTTGTTAGCATTTTAGCCGTGTGGCTATGCGCTCCCGGCTGCGAGGCAATCCCCGGGGATTGCGCTCGTTTGGCGGTTTCTTCTACGGTGCGTGTGACGCGGTGCTCCGAATTTCTTTCTCCGAGGTGGGAGGATTTCCGGAGAGCGCTATCCGAGGTGAGCGCTCTCCCTCGCGGCTTTGGCTCTCGAAGGTATCGGCTGTTAGCATTTTAGCTGTGTGGCTATGCGCTCCCGGCTGCTAGCCGCGCTCCCGTTCCCCGGGGAGAGCGCTCATTTGGAAACGGTTCTTTTCCCGGTGTGTGTGACACAGTGCTCCGTATTTCTTCTGAGTGGGTCAGGGGCCAGCCCGAGGAGTTGGTTCTCCCTGTGGAAACTTTCTGTCAGTCTGGAGGGCTGCCAGGAGTCTCTCGGTGCTCCTGCGTACTGTGAAGAAGGGCTGCACGATTCAGTTCACGTCTTCTCCTCTCCGGTTCAACGGGGTGTGTCGGCTCTGGTCCTGGGACAGGAGGTGCATGCTCTCCTGTGCAAAGGGCTATTGAGGTGGTTCCCTCTTCCTTGTTCAGAGAGTCAGGCTGCTACAGCCCGTGCTTCTTTGTTCCGAAGAAGGACGGCGGGTTGCATCCCATTCTGGATCTCCACTCCTTGAACCACTCACTTTTGAGGCTCGGGTTCAGGTTTCTTGTTTAGAGAGGTCATGTCTCAGGTCGAATCCGAGGACTGATTTGTCATACGTTAGATCTGGAGGTCGCATGCTCCCAGGCAGCCGTCCTTCACCACACACGGGAGGTTCCTGAGGTTGTGTATTTCCACTCGGCCTTCTCCGCATGAGGCCCCTCCAGTGGTGGCTCCGGGGCAGGAGGGTTCTCCCCCAGAGGGAGTCTGTATCGTACCATCAAGGTCTCGCGGTGTGCTCTTTGAGCCTTGGTTGTATGGAAGAACCCTACGTTCTGTTTTAGGGACTCCTTGTCATCGCGTAACGCTAATGATGGATGCTTCCCTCACGGGGTGGGGAGCGGTTATGAGTGCCCGCTCCGCCCAGGGTCTGTGGAGCGGCCCATGTCTCTCATGGCACATAGATTGCCGGGAGATGCTGGCAGTTTTGTTGTGGTTACAACACTTCCTCCCAGTCCTGAGAGATCGCCATGTGTTGGTCCGCACAGACAATACTGCGGTGGTCTCATACATCAACCACCAGGGGGGCCTCCAGTCTCGCCCCTTGCAAATGACTGGCACGGGAGGTCCTCTTGTGGTCCCGGGACGAACTCCTCTTATTTAGAGCCGTTTACATCCCTGGACGGTTGGATGTCTGAGCAGATGCCCTGTCGAGACAGTGGCTGCCATGGGACGGTCTTGGTCGAGGCTATGCCTGTAAGCCTTTTCCTGCTCTCGGGAGTTCTGGAAAGAGTTCACCGGGAGGGAGTCGGTCTCCTCCTGGTAGCACCTCGATGGCAGGCGGAACCCTGGTTCACCCCCGCCTGGAGGTGTGGAAGCTGTGGCCCCTGAGGGTACATAGCAGGGTTCGTAGCAGCTGTTCTCTCTACTGATCTAGTAGAGGCCCTTCTCCATTTCAGAGCTCCCTCCACGAGGAGGTCGTACGCCGACTGTTCACCTCACGGTGTGAGCACCTTGACTCGGACCCGGTTAATTGCCCGGTCGGTTCAAATCTGGAGTTTATACGGGTACAGTTTGCCACAGGGTTAAACCTTTCGACCCTGAGGGTTTCCGTGTTTACTGGGTAGGCACCCATTGGTGACACGTTTCCTTTGCGGCACCCGGAGGTTGAGGCCCGGGACGCGACTCAGAGTCCCTGTCTGGGACTTCGCAGTTGCCTCGTTAAGCAGGTGGGTAGCGGATGCCATCCTTTCAGCTGCAAGTCCTGGTCCATGCTCCGATCGGGGTCGGGGTTAGCTCCACCGGAGTGTGGCGGCCTCCGGTGTCACTCCGGGACATCTGTGACGCTGCGGGTTGGTCCACGCCGCTGATCTTTGTCAGGTTCTATGGCCTTGACCTCAGAGTCATCCCGGGCTTCTTTGTCCTACGTGCTGGTGGCGAGGCCCTCACTCTCTCGGCAGGGTCTGGTCAGTGTGGCGTGATTGGACACGCGTTCCCATAGCATTTCGACGCAGCTTGAGTTCCTGAAGGGGAACTTCTTCAGTTTACGAATGTAACACTAGTTCCCCGAGGGAATGAGACGCTGCGTCTCCGTGTCACACTCCTTGCATCCCTGTGGCGCTTACCTTCTCTCTTTGCAGAAGCTAATGTCACTACCACCGCACAGCCATCTTGTAGCTTCCTGGTTTACGCGATGTCGCCTGTCTATGACGTCATGGCTTGCCTATTGGCTAGATTTCACACGTGGTTCAGAGCGTGGACAGCGCAGGGGCGTTTCCATAGCATTTCGACGCAGTGTCTTGTTCCCTCGGGGAACCAGGGTTTCGTTCGTAACCTAGAGACGTTCTCTCTGTACGTCCCATATGCACCAACTTAGTTGGCTTGGCTTTCATGTACTGTGTCATCCCAGTGTTAGCTTTGCATGCTACATCCTCTCATCCACAGCTAAATGTCTTCTAGGATGATAAATTACTTTGCATGTCTTACGGATTGTGTCCATAAGTGGTGTCACTCTGAACAGACGGTCATGTTTAGATGTGCCCCTCTTTCTGTCATTTTCTTTGTCTGCATCTGGGTGACTCATGCGTACATTCCACGAAATTGTCCTGTATCTGTCCCTTGACATAATTGTTGCTGGAAAGGGAACTGTGAAAATACTGCTCTGTCACCAGTAGTCTATGATGGAGGGCAACTTTACCATTGCCATGTAAAATAAGAGCCCAATGTAGCGATACATCTCACTCACGGTTACAACACTTTGTTGACAACACATTTTCCGGGAAAAACATTGTAAATAGACTAAATGGAGAATGAGAGTCAGAAGACCTCAGTTGAGGTCCAGGTTCACGTGCGGGCAGGAATCGCAGAGTCTGTGGAACTGTGTCGTTATCTGTCTGATCCTTCCATGACATGGTGGACTGTTTGTGTGCTGCCTTTGCCCTTTTTGGAGCAGGTGCTTGATCACATCTGTTTATGAAACACACCCACACACACACACACACACACACACACACACACACACACACACACACACACACACAGACACATGAACATCACTAATTCTGTCATTGGTAAAGTTGTTTGCATATGTCATACAATGCAATAATGATTCAAACTAAATATAATTTAAGAAAATATAAAATATGTACATACTCAGGACGATTCTCGGTCAAAAATGGAGCGACACCTGCGTGGCCTGGTGTAAGTTTTCAGTAAAGGCAAGGGTGATGCAGCCACATTCCTAAAAATAACCAAACAATATATTTTAGGATGATGAATACACATTAACAATATATATTTGTTAGCATGCTTTGTACATATAGCATTTACACCTCAGCATTTCGGAACATCTCTGCTAGCTAACCGGTAGACTGAGATGTCGCTGGGGACACAACCGCAGACGCACGACCTATCGCTAAAAATCCCTCATTATTAGAAGTCCCAGATGTACTACAGAAATTAACGAGCCCATTAAACCTAGCAATCGTAAGCACACCATGAATGGGACCACTGTCCCTGTCTGAAAATGGGAGAGACACTGTATGAGAGATGCAATTCTCCCCTTTGTCAGCATGACTCGATAGGAGAGGGATTCTATACTGAGCCCCAGATATTCTGTGCACTGCGCAGGTTTAAGCTGATTTTTTCCTTGTTTATTCTGAATACCAAGTTGTAGAGATGCATGACCACACTCTCCTATCTCTGTTTGCTCGCTCTCTCAATGGGGAGCATTTCAGATAATCGTCTTTGTCAGACAATATTCGTATCCCGTTGTTCCTCAATTGTAAAAGAGCCGCTTCCACACATTGGCTAAAAGTTCTCAGATCTATAGACAGTCCGAATGGAATGGTTTGAAACTCGTAGGCAGTGCCCCTGTGTGCAAATCTTGCCTATTTTTTGTGAGACAGGTAAATGTCTATGTAGCGGGTACGGAACTTCCGTATCAGCTGGCAGTTAAGTGTTCCCAGCAATCTGTGAAATGGTGAAATAAAGACAGGACAAAACCATGCATGTGATCAGCTCTTGTCTTGCTGGGTTATGACCTTTTAATTCTTAAAATGCTCATATCAGGAAAATTACAACTTTCAACACATGCCTTATGAACCATAGATTGCTTCTCTATGTAAATGTCCACTGTTTTAGTCTTTCTCTTGTGAATGCAAAGTATTTTCATGAAGATCTGTTCATTAACCAATCACGGTGTTACTCATTTACATATCCGTATGCTATTTAGCATGTCTGAGTCTCCATTTAATTCAACTGTACTAAATACATCTTAAATCATGACGTTCTCTAAATGTTTTACCCATTTTAGATCACTTACATGCATTTTTAAAGTAAACTAAACATTTATAGGATCTGATATACAAACACATTTAAACTTAAAATGAAATTGTGTTAATTGTGAAGAACCGACAATCGGGGCGTCACATCTATGTGGAAATACGCATCTGAAGAGATGAAGCACATCTCGGACCAAGAGATGTGCTCCCTCTCTTTGGGATCACAAAGTACTGTGATAAAAAGCCCTGACCGCTTTCCTCCTCTGGCACAACTGTAATCTCTCGCTTGCTTAAAAGAGAGTCGATCTCAGACGTGGTGTAGTGTCCGTAGTTGGTCACGTCCAAAGCGATTCCCATAGTGAAACACTGAGCGAAGTAAGAAAAAAAAACTTTTATTATGATGTCCAGTTTTTCTTGAATATTGTAAACGTCACTGTAAATATATCTGTGACCAAATCAGTTTCTTCTTCTCTGACAGCCATTGTAAAATTTAGAGCTATTAAATCGACAATTTTTTTTTTGAGTTTTTGCAATTTGCTATAGATGCGGTTGCAGAGCTCTGACCAGTGAGCTCTCTGACCATCCAATCAAAGGACACGAAACTGCTGTTTGTATGCCTTTTTGAGGGTTTTGGAGTCACCAAATCACAATCTGATTGGTTAAAGCAACAGCTTCAAACTATGTGGATTGCACTAAGGATGCCTGGAGTGATCACGGTCAAGGCAAGATGTTACCATTGACCCCAGCAATGTGTGATGGCTGAAACCTGATTGGATAGAAACTCAAACCTAAACAGACACTACTAAAAGCAACACACCTGAGAGAAAAACTATGAAATGAAAAGAGAATAGATTATTGGAAATAATTTAATACATTTCCATGGACAAAAATATATTAAAATATGAGTCAGTAATTCTGATAGAGTTGAGGCCAGTGGAGAAAGTCTTGCTGGCCCGGAAAGTACACCACTGTTTAAAAATATGGATTTTAACATCTTTTTCACACCTTGAACATCGGGTTGGCATAATGGATACTGGACAACTATTAGATATAGACAATTTTCACTCAGCATTTTTAGGAAATATAACATCACATTTTCCATTTATGAGAATGATTAATCTAAATAAGGCGATAACATCTGTGAATTACCCACATCCTGCATTAGGAGTAAAGAAGTGAACACAACTAATCACTAATCAATCAAAACTGTTTATTACATTACACAATTTAACATTCACAATGTGATCCATAGGAAATCACTAGTTTTTTTTTAAAGATCGCTAATCAGAAAGTTTTACAAAACACTGTGTCCATTACCCATGTGTTTTTTCATTCTTACAGATCAGTCGTCATTGAAACCACTGTCTGTTTTTGAGTGAAGGCTTCATCCCCTGTGCTACATGTCTGCTTCAACTAGAACCTCACATCCCGAATTTTCGACAGTGCGCTCTTCCATTGGTGACACGGTTGTTCTAAAATGTAAACTCTCTTTTGCAATCAGTAAAGTTACCAGAGAGATTAAGTGGTTTAAGGGAACAGAATGTGTTCACCAGGAGGCTTGGGGAGCTTTTTGTTGGGGACATGTATCTCTGACACTGAGAGGTGTTAAAGTCAAGGATTCAGGACAGTACAGGTGTGAAGCTCATGGAGAAAGAAAAGAAGAAATTGGTGTTGTTTATCTTCATGTTGCAGGTAAGTGTTGACAGATAGATAGATAGATAGATAGATAGATAGATAGATAGATAGATAGATAGATAGATAGATAGATAGATAGATAGATAGATAGATAGATAGATAGATATTTGTGGAAAGCATTTTGTCCATTAACAGCTGTTTCTGCTGTGTTCCTTCTCAGGGTTTAAACTGGTCTCCAGCTCCCAACCTTTTGGCTTCTCCCATTTTTTTCCTGGTGATGATGCCACGCTTCCCTGCCATCTGTCTCCAAAAAGGAGTGCTGTTGCCATGGAGATCAGGTGGTTTAAGGGGGCAGACTGCATTTGTGTGTATCAGAATGGGCAGGTGAGGGAGAGGAAAGACTACGAGGGCAGAGTGAGTCTCTTCACCCACGAGTTGAAGGAAGGAAACTTGTCTCTGATGCTGAGGAATGCTCAGGAGTCGGATAATGGAAAGTATAAGTGTAAAGTCACTCACGGAAAGGACAAGGTGGAAAGTGATTAAAACTCACTATGTGTGAAAGGTAGTTTTTCAAAATCAAATTCAAATTTTATTTGCCACATACATATTCATACAGAGTTTAACAAACAATTTCAAAACAAAACAAAGTTTTAAGACAAACAATTATTCAATAATAACATCTGTTTTATGATTATCTTTCAAGACTTATTCAATGAGTAACCAATAAAACTGCAATATAAATGATGTTTTATTTTTAAATTTAAGTGAGTTTGGCACTGCAGTGATGTACATTATTATTATTACAGTGTTATTTAGGAGTAAGGACTAGATTAATGTACTCTTGTGAGTACAAACATTACAAATGACTTCTGGTGATAAAGTGGGATTCAGCTTGTAATCTGTGTTAAACTGAAACATAATTTTTTATCTCCATTATTACATTTTATTAATGTTTTTGTTTCTTGCCTGTTTTCTTGAGATGTTAAAACAGGACCAATGGCAACTTGTTGGGTCTGGTCAAAGTTGTGCTTTTATAGAGCTTATTGATTTGAGGTTAGTTGTGGAGTTTGCAATGGGGTTTGCTATAGGGATTTTTTTTTAGGAATTAATCTAAACATTTTGGAGGATGTGCAGATCTAATAGGTCAAATAAAATTACATAAAATGAGCACTCCAGCTTTATGGTGGTGCTGGAGTGCTACAATACACAGACAAAGGTCTTTTTTTTACAGATTCATAAATCTTAATTTTGAAGAAATTTAGGGCTTTAGGATCCACCCTACTTTGATTTATTTTTTGCTAAATTGCTATATATGTAAATCCACCTGTAAATTAATTATCCTTTCAAGCAATCTAATAAAACTTTAAAATGTACATGTAAAATGAATTGATTACATGTTGTATTGAAATTAAACAGAACACTTCCAATATTAGTAATGATACGGAAATTGAATGTAATAATTGACTGAACAACTGTAACATTTATTTGTTTCGTCTTCTTCCTTCTTCTTAGAATTGCAACTGACCCCTGAACCATACTGTTACCTTATAAGGAGCATTTCTGAAGCATCTGTTGCCCAACCAATCACTGTCCGTGCCTATGCTGATGATGAAGTCACTCTGCCCTGTTACCTCTCTCCTCTAATTAGTGCTGTTTCCATGGAGATCAGGTGGTTTAAAGGGACAGACTGTATTTGTGTGTATCAGAGTGGGCAGGTGAATGAGGGGAAGGGCTTTCAGGGCAAAGTGGGTCTTTTTAACCACAAGCTGGAGGAAGGAAACGTGTCTCTGATGCTGAGGAATGTTCAGGAGTCAGATGATGGAGAGTACAAGTGTGAGGTGACTTGTCAAAAATGCAAGATGGAAAGCAATGGAGTTTACCTACATGTGTCAGGTAATAATTGATAAACAAACATAAATGTGATGATGTATATACTGTGTTTATTCTATACAGCTAAAAGTATGTGCTTCCTTCATTATCAGAGTCCAAACTTTTGCCACAAACCTTTTTAGATCACACTTTACCCTGTGTTTCTCTTTCTCTCAGAGTTTAAACTGGTCTCCAGCTCCAGTGATCTTGACATGCCTGATCAATTTTATGGTGATGATGTCACTCTCTCCTGCCACCTCTCTCCTCAAATGAGTGCTGTTGCCATGGAAATCAGATGGTTTAAAGAGACAGAATGTATTTGTGTGTGTCAGAACGGGCAGGTGAATGAGGGGAAGGGCTACGAGGGCAGAGTAAGTCTCTATACCAAAGAGCTGGAAGATGGAAACGTGTCTCTGTTGCTGAGGAATGTTCAAGAGTCAGATGATGGAAAATACACATGTGAAGTCACCCAGAGAAAAGACAAGGTGGAAACTAAACTTTACTGGCTGAGTTTGAACGGTAATTTTAAAAGACAAACGAATATTTAATGATAGCTTCTCTAAAGCCCTCTGCTGGTGAAGAAGTGCAATGTCCTAAATTGGTGTTACTGTCAGACTTCAGAATCAGAAAAGGTTTTATTGACAGGTACAGCAAAGGGTTCGGCAAAGAGCACTTTACAGTACTAGGACTTTGTCTTTGTGTCGGGTGAAAATATATACAGATACGTGTTTGAGTTTAGTGTATTTGACTCAGCTCATATTAAGAGATTAGTTACAACAATACCATTTCAGCTTTCTAATTTTACATTTACATTTGCAGCATTTAGCAGACGCCCTTATCCAGAGCGACGTACAAAAGTGCTTTAAAACTTTAGTAATCAATAAATCTACACTGGTACACCAGATTACAAACTTAATATAAATATAACTCTTAAATTCTACAAACGTGGAAAGTGCTAATTTAAGTGTAATTTAATCTAGGATTCACCCAGGTGTTAACTGATATTGTTCTGTGTTTTTTCTTTTTTCTTATTCTTAGAATTATAACTGACCCCTAGCCCATTCCATTTTTATACACAGAGAAGTCTTACACCATTTTTGCCTGTGCTGGTGTTCAAGTCACTCTGCCTTGTCATCTGTCTTCTATAACTAGCGCTTCTGCCATGGAGATCAGGTGGTTTAAAGGGACAGACTGTATTTGTGTGTATCAAAATGGGCAAGTGAATGAGGGTAAGGGCTACGAGGGCAGAGTGGGTCTTTTTAACCTCAAGCTGAAGAAAGGAAACGTATCTCTGATGCTGAGGAATGTGCAGAAGTCAGATAATGGAGAGTACAAGTGTAAGGTGATTCGTCGAGAACACAATATGGAAAACACCATTAACCTACATGTGTCAGGTAATAATTGATGAGCAAACATGCATGTGATGAGGCATGTACTGTGTATAATCTATGCAGTCAAAAATATGTGCACCCCTGACAATCAAACTTATATGTGGTTCATCCTCAAACATTTACCACAAGGTTGAACAATTTAAAGCATTACAATTTTTATTCACTTAAAGTCAGAGGTTCCTGTTCCAGCATGACAATGCCCTGATTTACAAAGCAAGCTCTATTAAGATATAATGTGTTGTTGTAAAATTTGAAGTGGAAGAACTTAAGTGTTCTGCAACTCCACTGAACATCTTTGTAATTAACTGGAACTGGAGTCTTGCAAACATCCCAAAATCAGTGTCTGATCCCATGAATTCTCTTGATGTGGAATAAAATCAAAACCCACAGCCACTTCCCAAAAACTAGTGTAAAGCCTTCTCAGAAGTATAGTATGTACGTTTAAAACAATAAGTATAACATAAGTATTTTTGGGTGTGATGATCAGGAGTGCACAAACATTTCTCCATAGACTTTATATTCACTCATGTTTGTATGGACATTTCTGTCATTAAATCCTAAGACACCTAAGGTAGCTTTTTCCCCCACAGTGAAGAAGGAAAGTTTTAACCCAACAAATTTCCTCTGTTGAAAATTAAAAAAAGAGTAATCAAATGACACAACACACTCTCATTAATTCATCCTTCATCATTCATTTTCTCCCGCTTATCCGTAATTCGGGTCGCAATCCTCACAGCACCGTCCCTTACGGTCCCTCCTGCAGGTGGTGAGCCCACGGGAAGGCGGCCCCACGTCACTCCGACGTCACGGACCTTGATATTTCCCTCGTAAGGGACCCCCGGAGAATAGAGGGTTAAGGGCCTTGCTCAAGGGCCCAAGAGTGGCACTCTCATTAATCAAAGCCTCTAAAGTAACAGGGGAATTTATTTAAAAGAGGGTAGTTGGTATTTTCCTCAGCAACACAGTCAGCCACGAGAATCTCTTGTCCCTCCTCAGGAGTCTTGGTATTCATAGCACATAAAGGAAATGGTTTGCTTCCTTTGTGGGGTGGGGGGTTGATCTTATCAGGTGACTTGGAGGGATCTACTCCATGCAGACTTTAGACTGGTGTCCCAGAGAGCGCAGTACTTGGTTCTGTCCTTTGCTTTATATTTGCTTTTTAGGACCATATCGCATGGGTTTACTTACTTACTGTGGATGGCAGCTCATCAGTTAAAACTGAAATGTTGTTCATCCCAGGTGATTCCTCAACATATCAAAATCTTGTGACCCTCCCTGGTCAACTCTCTGAACGCAGCTCCTGGGGAGCTTTGGACAATCAACACTTTCTTTCCTCCGAAAAAATTCCGAAAAAAATTTTTTTTCTTTTGATGTCACCCATATGAGGATGGGTTCCCCTTTGAGTCTGGTTCCTCTCAAGGTTTCTTCCTCATATCATCTAAGGGAGTTTTTCCTTGCCACTGTCGCCACGGCTGCTCATCAGGGACAAACGCACACCATTCACCTTCACTGTTGTTTTCTGTAAAGCTGCTTTGAGACAATGTCTGTTGTGAAAAGCGCTATACAAATAAATAAACTTACCTTAACTTAAATAAACTTTTTCGTTTGTTCAGCCCATTTAATGCTGAACTACTGTTGTATTGGCGAAGGTTCTGCCTCTGAAAAACCTGACTGCTTTACTTCCTAAGATCACCAACACCAACCCATAACTACATTCCCTCCTTTGGCCTCCTGTAGCTGCTGCATTAGATTTAACACACTGATGATTTCTCACAAAGCCAAAAAATGAAGCCATGCCTTCTTCCTCACAGCACTTATCTCACACTGCACTGCATCACACTCTGTCTATTCATCTACTACTGTTGAACAGAGTTGTTATATGGATGTTTTTAACTCTGTGAATTATTAAACTAGTATTTGGATGTATTTTTTGATGAATGTATCTGCAAAATGTAACTGATCAATAATCTGTGGTAACCATGGTATCCCCTAATGGGAGCAGCCGAAAGAAGAAGAACTATGGTAACTGTAGTTGATGTAACTGCAGCCTGTCTATGTTTTTTTATATATATATATATCTGTTTTTCCTTCCAGAATTTAAGCTGGTCCACAGTCCTGAAGATGTTGGAAAATCCTCTGGATCAGAGTATGGATTTGACATGTTTATATCTGATGGTCATGATGAAGTCACTCTGCCCTGTTACATCTCTCCTAAACAGAGTGCTGTTGCTATGGAGATCAGGTGGTTTAAACAGACAGACTGTATTTGTGTGTGATCAGAATGGGCAGGTGAAAAAGGAGCAGGGCTACGTGGGCAGAGTGAGTCTTTTCACTCATAAGCTGGAGGAAGGAAATGTTTCTCTGATGCTGAAGAATGTTCAGAATTCAGAAAACTGGGGAGTGTACAGGTGTGAAGTCACATGTGGAGATGAGAAGGTGGAAACTTCAGTTTACCTTTCCAAAGGTAATATTTTACAGAATTCTTATCAACGTATCAACAGTACAGAATGACATCAATACATTTATATAGAAAGTTTACCAGACCCCTATTTTAGTGCCAAATTTACTCCATGCTGCAAAAAAAACCAACAACTAATCAAATCTAATAATTTAATACCAATTAGCCAGGCAGAGGAACCGAGCTGGGAGGAATGTGCTGCTAGTTAGAGCAATAAAGGATGGAGATGGAAATGTGTTGACTAGTGAGGAGAGTGTGTTGAGAAGATGGAGGGAGTATTTTGAGCAGCTGATAAATGAGGAAAATGAGAGAGAGAGAATGTTGGGTGGTGTGGAGATGGTGAAGCAGGAAGTAAGGATTATAGGATTAGTAAGGAGAAGGTGAGAGCAGCGATTAAGAGGATGAAAAGTGGAAAGTCGGTTGGACCAGATGACATACCGGTAGAAGCATGGAGATGTTTAGGAGAGATGGCAGTGGAGTTTTTAACCAGATTGTTTAACAGGATTTCGGAAGGTGAGAAGAAGCCTGAGGAATGGAGAATAGATAAAGTTATGGGAAAGAGTAGTGGAAGCCAGGCTGAGAGAAGAGGTGACCATCTGTGAGCAACAGTATGGTTTAATTCCCGAGGAAGATGCCGACGCCTTATTTGCTTTGAGGATGTTGATAGAGAAGTATAGAGAAGGACAGAAGGAGTTGCATTGTGTTTTTGTGGATTTAGTGAAAGCGTACGACAGGGGGAAGAGAGGAGTTGTGCTATTGTATGAGGATGTCAGGTGTGTCAGAGAAGTATGTGAGGGTGGTGCAGGACATGTATGAGGACAGTGTGACAGCAGTGAAGTGTGCAGTCGGATTGAGAGACTGGTTTAAGGTGGAGGTTGGACTGCATCAAGGATCGGCTCTGAGCCTTTTCCTGTTTGCAGTGGTGATGGACAGGTTGACGGACGAGGTCAGACAGGAGTCTCCCTGGACTATGATGTTTGCAGATGATTATATTGTGATTTGTGGTGAGAGTAGAGAGCAGGTTGAGAAGAGCCTGGAGAGGTGGCGGTATGTGCTGGGGAGAAGGGGAATGAAAGTCAGTAGGAGTAAGACAGAGTACATGTGTGTGAATGAGAGGGAGGGCAGTGGAGGGGTGAAGTTGCAGGGAGAAGAGGTGGAAAAGGTGGAGGAGTTCAGGTACCTGGGGTCAACAGTGTAAAGTAATGGAGAGTGTGTTAGGGAAGTGAAGAAAAGAGTGCAGGCAGGGTGGAGTGGGTGGAGAAGAGTGATAGCAGGAGTGATTTGTGATAGAAGAGTATCTGTGAGAGTGAAAGGGAAAGTTTATAGGACTGTGGTGAGACCTGAGATGTTGTATGGATTAGAGACAGTGGCATTGAGTAAAAGCCAGGAGTTGGAGCTGGAGGTAGCAGAGCTGAAGATGTTGAGATGTTTGTTGGGAGTGACGACGATGGACAGGATAAGAAATGAGTTTATTAGAGGGACAGCGCATGTAGGACGTTTTGGAGACAAGGTGAGGGAGGTGAGATTGAGATGGTTTGGACATGTGCAGAGGAGGGACATGGGGTATATCAGTAGGAGAATGCTGAGGATGGAGCCACCAGGTAGGAGGAAAAGAGGAAGACCAAGGAGGAGGTTTATGGATGTGGTGAGGGAAGACATGCAGGTAGTTGGTGTAAAAGAGGCAGATGTAGAGGACAGGGGGGTATGGAGACGGATGATCCACTGTGGCGCCCACTAAAGGGAGCAGCCGAAAGAGGAAGAATCCGAATTTTTGCCTGAATTCATTTTAAGCTGTTTATTGTTCTATTCTTCTGGAAAATCAATTAGCAATTACACACATGCTACCATTATTAATACAATCAGTTAAGTTCTTCGAGTCATTAAGACTAATTTTTATAAGAATCATTCCACTTTTACACAGTAACCTACACACAAGTTTAGTTCTTATTGTATTGTCTTAGTGTATTTATTCCCATTTGTATTTATTTTGTTATTAATATCAAACTCTCTCATCTTCCTCCTTTTACATAGATTCGTAAAAGTAAGTATGACTATTATTTTTTATAAATTATTTAACTAAATCTTCTCACAGGAATCACAAAATCAAAGCACACACACACACACACACACACACACACACACACACACACACACACACACACACACACACACACACACACACACACACACTCTATTTTATCTTGTACAAGAAGACTTCACAGTGTCATAATCGGCTGTATAACATTTTTAAATGTGTTTTATTCAATTAATTGTTTTAACAACATCGTTACTATGCTCTAATCTACACACACGTTTAAATCTGTGTATTTAAGAAGTTTTTATATTATAATTCATTTTAATTTGTGATGAATTTAACCATCTTTATTCTCATTTCTCTTTTAAAACACCGTTGTCTGGATGTAAGTATTATATTATTATTTTCAGAGCATCATACAATTGTTTTTTATAATTTTCTCTCTATCACACAAACACACATTTATTTTTCCATTATAAGACTTTAGTGTTATTATCATGATACATTTTTTTTATGTTTTCCTGATTAAATTATTTTAATCTGTCATTCCTACACAATAAACTATACACACATTCATCAATTTATTATTTTTTTTATTCCAATTTGTATTTAATGTATTTAACTCTCTTTAATCTCATTTCTCTTTTCTAGCAGTGATACTTAAAAGTAAGTATTACATTATTATTTTTGAATTGTAACCTTAATTTTCTCACATGAATTACAGTCATACAACACACACACACACACACACACACACACACACACACACACACACACACACACAAAATGGTAAAATGTATAATAGGGTTTTATAGTGATACACTAACATCTTTCACATTCACAAAGTCAGAAACCCACAAATCAATTTATTAAATTCTTAATTCTGAATTTAGTCAAAGGAAGATCAAGTGATGATGAACACAATCCTGGTAAGTAGATCATGTATCTAATCTCTCTTTAAATAAATAATATTTTGCCTGAATTGAAAAGTAACATTATGTGCATATATTTCTGGTAAACATATGTTGGGCAAAAAAGAAGAAAAAGACCACAAATGGCAGAACCCTGACTGTGACCAAATCAAATCAAATCAAATCAAATTTTATTTGACAAATACACATACATGCAGAGTACGACATGCAGTGAAATGCTTTTTGCAACTGTCGGGCATTCAACTATAAAAGGGAATGGAATATAAAGGGAATGGAATCAGGATAAAAATAAAAGTAAGAAAAAAAGAAAGTAGATAAATAAAAAGTATAAACTACATAAAATATATGAAGATATATGTGAAAATATGTGTACATTCAAAGATGCATATGGTAGATATTGACAATAAAAATGTAAGTGATTTACATGATTGTCCTTAAAGTGTCCATGTGCAGTATGGTGTGGTATAAAGTGCACTGTGCTGTCCAGAGTTAAAGTGACAGTCCAGATTTAAAGATGGTTTAAGAGATCCTGGGTGTTTCCTGGTTTAAACTCCGAATGGCCTGCGGGAAAAAGCTCCTCCTCATTCTCTCTGTTTGCTTTTAAGGAGCAGAAGCGTTTCCCTGAACATACATGCATTAATTTGTAAGCATTTTTGCCAACAGAAACAGGAGATTAATGCTGTAGATAGATGAATGAACAGAAAAATAGCTAGACAGAAAAAATAAATTATAACTGATATAGAGTAACTGATGAACAATACAAATAAAGTTTCAGGTTGCTGTCGGTTATAAAGTAATAAAGTGAGGATAAAATATATATTAATTTATATTTTTTATATAAAAAGTGGTTATATAATGTTTTGATCTTTGGTTAAGTAATTAAGAAAAACTTTTAAAAAAGGAAAAGGTTCTAATTGGAATAAAATATTTTTTTTTGAAAATGTCCTTAATAAGCTAAGTATCATACTATCTTGCTTACGTAGTCCATGACCATCTTCTTGGCCTTGGCCACATTGTGGAGTGGTACAACATCTACCTCTAAAGGCCCATGCACTCCCCTTTCTCCAGCAATCTGAACTGTACTGTGTGGTCCACCATGTTAATGTCCTACCCAGCTGCATCCCATGACTCTTCCCAGTCTGTGGTCTCAAAGCTAATCTAAAGTGTGACAATCTAAATTTGTTTCAGGACAGTATGTCTGTATGTGAGTGTCAGTAAAAACCAGGTTATGGTCAGTTCTTCTGAATGTGGACAGAGCAGATGTCGAGTTTACTCTTCTACACAAAAGTAACATAAAAGTGATCATTATTCAATTCATATTCAATCAAATCAGTCTCACTTTTGAGCACATAATACACAGTCTTCACATATTCATTAATCCACTGGCTTTTATGTGATCAATTTTCTTTTACAAGGAAAACACGGAAGACGTTGGAGTTATCAGTTAGACTTACCAACCAGTAAGTAATCTATGTACTGTACTGTGTTGAAGGATGAAGTTCCACTGAAACAGTTTTACTAAAATCTCCTCTGTGTGTGTGTGTTTGTGTGTGTGTGTGTTTGTGTGTGTGTGTGTGTGTGTGTGTGTGTGTGCAGTGTGAAGACAAAGCTTGGGTGAAAAAGACCAAGACAGAGAAAAGAAGACAATTCCAGTAAAGGACATTAGAAAGCATTTACACAGCGAAAAGATTTCCAGTGATTTTTTTTTACAATGCTGTTACCAGTCCTAGCTAATTTCAGCTAGCTAACTAGCCTATCTTAGTCTCTAGATTCAACTTATTACTGTCACTTTATCACTGCAACTGTACATAGCTACAGGTAAAGATTGATGTCAAATCATATAGTGGTCAAGATCCCGAAAATACATGGGTCATTATTATTATTATTTTTTTTTTTAGACCTTTCAGCCGGTTCTTACTCACTAACCATTTAGGCATGGACTGCACTAGATAAGCTTAGGTACCAGGGACCAAGATGTTAGTATGGGCCTCCATTGATCAAACTTGTTTGTCTTTAACCATTTCTGAACCATTTTTCATATGTGGCAGAGTGCAATATATCCTTATATCAATATATCCTGCTGTAAGAAACCACAGCCATCAGGAAACACCTTTTCCACGAAAGGTTGTACATGATCTGCAACAATGCTTAGGTAGGTGATACAAGTCAAAGGAAAATACCCATTGATGGCTGGACCCAAGCTTTCCCAGCAGAATGCCCAAAGCATCACACTGGCTCTTCCGGCTTGTTTTATTCCCATAGTGCATCCTGGTGGGATTAGTTCCCCAGATAAGCGACGCACACTCGCCCAGCCATCTGCATGATGTAAAAGAAAGCATGATTCATCAGACCTGGCCACCATCTTTTATTGTTTTGTGGTCCAGTTCTGATGCTCCTGTGCCCATTGTTGGCATTTTGGTGCTGGGCAGGGGTCAACATGGACACCCTGACTGGTCTGTGGCTACGCAGCCCTATACACAACAATCTGAGATGTACTGTGTATTCTGAAACCTTTTTTTTTTTTTTTTTATCAAAACCTGCATTAACCTCTTCAGCAATTTGAGCTACAGTAGTTTTCCTGTAGTTTTGGACCACATGGGTCAGACTTTGCTTCCCACGTGCATCATTGAGCCTCAGCTACCAATGACCCTGTCACCTGTTTACCACTGTTTCTTCCTTGGACTTCCTTTTGATAGATACTGACCACTGCAGACTGGGAACAGCCCACAAGAGCTGCAGTTTTGGAGATGCTCAGACCCAGTTTTCTGAACATCACAAATTGTTCCTTTTTAAACTTGCTTAAATTCTTACACTTGCCCATTTTTCATACTTTTAACACATCAACTTTGAGGACAAAATGCTCACTTGCTAACTAATATATCCCACCCACTAACAGGTGCCATGCTGAGGAGATAATCAGTGTCATTCACTTCGCCTGTCAGTGGTCATAATATTGTGCCTGATTAGTAATTTTTTTTCTTTTAGTTTGCTCCTGATTAGTCAGCTCAGAAACATCTGCATTCAACCTGTTACCTGTAAAATTACAAATATAACTTCTTTAGGAGAAAGAAAAAAAAGTCTGAAAAGCAGCTGAGGTATAAATGTATTATGTTTAGTCATTATCTTCATTTACATCTTTAAATGTATGTTTAATTGTTATTATTATGAATGTGTTCCAGCATGAAAGCTGTGTCTGATTCCTTTTACATGTGCTTCTGGTGCTATAACAAAGCTGTAGAAAAAAACACGGTTAATGATAGAGAGTGCTGGTGTTATGTATCTGAATTCTGAAGGTAATACAGTGTCACTCCTGAATCTCAGGCCAGTATGAAATCCTGATCTGGCTCTCTGGTCAATAATTCTGTTCGAGTTAATTTCTGAGACAGATATTATTTAAAATCTGTTATAAAGGAGGGTAAAACTAAAACTGAACCTTAAAAATCCCATAAAGACTATTTCTGATCCCTACAAACAGATTACAATCTGTAATTAATTCATTAAGATTAATGAATATTCCACCCACTGTACACATTTTTCTGCATGACTTCTATTTTACTGTTCTATTGATAAGCGTTGTTGTTAATGAGTGTGTTTTTTGTTTTGCAAATTGTGTTTTAGCTAAATATTAAATCTAGAAATGAAACAAATTTTCTATTAAAAGCATTTTCCATATGTAAAAATATTTACATTTACAGTAGAAACACATTTAAGTAGAAAATGATTATTTATACTACTGCTTTCTGTTGAATTTTATACGATTGATATGCATTGTATTTTTGTCTATAATAAAGAAATTAATGTAATAAAAATGTGTAAGATTGCATGCATTACAAATGTTTATTCCATATTAAACAACAAACACAGATATCTTCATTAAAATCAGGTCAAAGGGAAAAAACGGAATAGAGAAGAATAGAAGATGAGAAAGAAATGGTCATTAATATTTACTCTAAATTAAATAATGAAGGTAAAAACAGAACAGGTATATTGAACTGTTAGAAATCCAGAGCCAAGCCCAGGGAACAAGTCAAGTTAACCAGTACACAGTGAAACAAAACACAACATAAATTAATATAAGATAAGACAAACCACAAACACTTAAACACTGCACTAAAATGAAATTATACAACATTTAGTGCAAAAACACAATACAGGACAATGCCAGTAGATGTGTTATAGGGCAATTATACACATAAGTGCATATAAGACATAAAAAAGATAATGTAAATTAAAATTATTATGATTAGAAAAAAAAAAGCAACATGGTATAATGATCATATATGCACCTTAAAAACTTGGAAATTAGAACCTAATTGGTGTCAAACAAAATTGATATTTCGTTTGCATATTTGCATACCCTCACAGATCATAATCCTATGCTCCTCTGACGGTTACGTCTCAGAAGAAGACCTGGAGCTATCACCTGACCTCGAGAGCCTGATTACCCTAGCCACAAAGATTGACCAGAGAGCCTTTCATTCGCTGGAGAACCGCTCCTCAGATGACTACGAGTCCAGTGCCCCTTTTTCCACTTCAGACCAGGGAGATTGGTCGCAAGCAGTTGAAGCAAGCCACTGCCTGGACCCCTCCAGGTCCGTACCTTAGACAGGCATGGCCTCCATAGAGCAACCTGTTGGACCAAGCCCTTGCTCATGACCCCGGTCATACTTGCTTTACATTTACATTTATTGCACTAAGCAGACGCCCTTGTCTAGAGTGACGTACAAAAGTCCTTTGAGTCTCTAGCAATGATTAAATCTGCCTACAACTCTGTTGTTTTTTTTGTTGTTGTTCTTTTCTTTTAACTAAGCAAACTTGGATAGTGTTAGTTTAAGTGTTTCAGGAAGAAGAAGGTCTTCACCTGTTGCTTGAAGATAGCCAATGACTCTGCTGTTTGGACATCTAGGGGAAGTTCATACCACCACCTCGGTGCCAGAACAGAGAAGTGCCTTGAAGTATACTTACCTCTCATTCTGAGAGAAGTTAGTACCAGTCAAGCAATGATCTCAGAAAGCGTGGTAGAGTGCGAGGTGTGATGGTGTGTCTCTGAGGTAATATGGTGCTGGTCCATTATTGTCCTTATAGGCAAGCATTAGTGTTTTGAATCTGATATGTGCAGCTACTGGAAGCCTGTGAAGAGAGCGCAGCAGTGGGGTGGTGTGGGAGAACTTGGGCGAACTGAACACAAGGGATAGGCATAGGCAAGTGAAGTGAGAACTTCTGACGAATCACACCTGATGATCTGATCCCCTAATACCATGAGCGGCATTACACACACACACACACACACACACACACACACACACACACACACACACACACACACACACACACACACACACACACACAATCTATACAGATTTCACAAGATATCAAGATTGGTATTTGCACAAGCATAGTTATTTACAGAATACAATTTCCATGTAAAGCTGATCAGCTGCTCAGAAAATTGTGCATTAAACTAAAAAAGAACCATAATATAAAATATATTAGATAAAGATAATCAGAGTATATGTAATGTGTTGAGGTGAGCTGTATGCTGCATTAATGCACTTGTTTACTGGGGAATTCTAATTGTCTGTCACCTTGCTGAGCTCCTGAACCGCCCCCTTCTGGGCAAGGGCTGAACTGTGAGAGCAGCAGGGAGTTGGTGTTGATGGCAGATAATAGACAGCAAATGTACACTTTGGCAATGCTTGTCCACACTTTACACACAACCTGTCTAACACACACACACACACACACACACACACACACACACACACACACAGAATCTGACTCTGTACTATGAGATAAATTAAAGATTTATTTAAAAAAAACAGATAATGTGTGTGATAGACTGTGTGTGTGTGTGTGTGTGTGTGTGTGTGTGTGTGTGTGTGTGTGTGTGTGTGTGTGTGTGTGTGTGTGTGTGAGTGTTCAGTTTCACAACACCATCAATACTAGCACACTAGATCACATTGTTCAGGAAAAATGAAGTGAGGGCTGTTAGTGACTGGACGGATCCTTTCATTCCAGCGTCACAGTTGCACGGTAATCAAATCTCTTTTGCTTTCTTATATATTGGAACGCAGTAGTTACAGTATTAATAAATCATATAAAAGTCAGCTAGGAAATTTATTGGCTTATTGACGTCAAGGCTTCACCTTCAGCATGTCACAGCCTGTTCATTTTCTCCACCTGTCACCTCATTTCTTTATTTCGTTAAACTAATAACTGTTTCGCAACATTTCTTTAATTGAACAACCAGGATTTATTTATTCTAAACGGATCAGATACAGAATATAAACTCATCAAGCTGTCTGCTACTCAGAGTTCTAGATTTGAGTAACTTTATATTCCATCAGTTTTCTTTTTTTTCAGAAAAGTGTGGTAAAGATTTATTCTCTCCAAAGTTCAGAGAAAAAAAAAAATAATAATAATTATATATATATATATATATATATATATATATATATATATATATATATATATATATATATATATATATATATATATATATATATATATATTTTATTTTTTGAAGAGAATCATGTGGGCTTACACAACAGCATTTGTATTAAAATAACAAAACAAATCCTCTATAATGGCCAATTAGTAAAACCAGCCAGACAATAATGAAAACCAGATAAGACAGGAATGTTAAAATAGGATTACACTATAAAGATCAACTCTTATCCGATCTAATGGCCATTAAAAATAACTGCGCACATCCTTAAGCACATATTTCAGTTTCACTCTGTGTTGCACATTTGTTATGACAGTCAACCACTTTTTGGGGAGCCTCATGTCCTCGTTACCAATGTGCAGTGTTTCTCACTTTAGCATGTCTCCCAATGTGTTTATTTTTAGTATTTGCTCTATGCCGGTGGGAGGGAGAAGGACGGTGGTTGCATTGTGATTGTCTCACTCTGTTTCATTACATGATCTTGGGTTTTACTGTACTATTTTTTAGTCTTTTTGCAACTCATTCAAAGATTTAAAGATTAAAAAAAAAGTCCAATTTACACTTACATTTAATGTTGTGGAATAAACGGCTTGTTTATGTCAATTACCCATCTCTTCTCTTTTCATTCTTACAGCTGAATCTTTGTGGGAATCAGGTGGTTTTAAGCAAAGGCTTCATCCTCTGTGCTCCATGTCTGCTTCAACTAGAACCTCATGTCCTAAGTTTTCTACAGTGCGCTCTTCCATTGGTGACACACTCTTTAATGTAAACTCTCTCCTGAAGTCAGAGAAGGTAAAGAAGAGATCAGGTGGTTTAAGGGCACAGAAATTACTTACAAGGAAGCCTTTGGGAGAACCATGTCTCTGACACTGAGACATGTTAAATTCATGGATTCAGGACAATAAAGTTGTGAAGCTCATGGAGAAAGAAATAAAGATTGCTGTTGTTTATCTGCATGTTGCAGGTAAGTGTTGCTTATACATCCCTAATTTGAAAAAAAAAAAATAGGGACGCTGTGTAAATAAAAAAATGTAAATAAAAATTAATTCGACAAAAACACATCAAATGTTTAAACTGAGAATATCTTCTTCTTCTTCTTCTTCTTCTTCTTCTTCTTCTTCTTCTTTCGGCTTCTCCCATTAGGTGTCGCCACATCAGATCATCCGTCTTCATACCGCCCTGTCCTCTACATCTGCCTCTTTTAACCCAACTACCTGTATGTCTTCCCTCACCAAATCCACAAACCTCCTCCTTGGTCTTCCTCTTTTCCTCCATCCTGGTGGCTCCATCCTCAGCATTTCTCCACCAATATACCCTATGTTCCTCCTCTGAACAAACCATCTCCATCTCAATCTCACCTCACTCACCTTGTCTCCAAAATGCTGTTCGTCTAATAAACGCATTTCTAATCCTGTCCATCCTCGCCACTTCCAACAAAAATCTCAACATCTTCAGCTCTGCTACCTCCAGTTCCACTTCCTGTCTTTTACTCAGTGCCACTGTCTCTAAAACATACAATATCTCAGTCTTACCACAGTCCTATAAACTTTCCCTTTCACTCTCACAGATACTCTTCTATCACAAATCACTCCTGCTATCACTCTTCTCCACCCACTCCACCCTGCCTGCACACTTTTCTTCACTTCTCTAACACACTCTCAATTACTTTGCACTGTTGACCCCAGGTACCTGAACTCCTCCACCTTCTCCACCTCTTCTCCCTGCAGCCGCACCACTCCACTGCCCTCCCTCTCATTCACACACATTTACTCTGTCTTGTCTCCTACTACTTTCATTCCCCTTCTCTCCAGCGTGTACCTCCACCTCTCCAGGCTCTTCTCAACCTGCTCCCTACTCTCACCACAAATCACAATATCATCCGCAAACATCATAGTCCAGGGAGACTCCTGTCTGACCTCGTCCGTCAACCTGTCCATCACCACTGCAAACAGAAAAGGGCTCAGACCCGATCCTTGATGCAGTCCAACCTCCACATTGAACCAGTCTGTCGTTCCCAATGCACACTTCACTGCTGTCACACTTTCCTCATACATGTCCTGCACCACCCTCACATACTTCTCTGACACACCAGACTTCCTCATACAATACCACAACTCCTTTCTCCACCCTGTCGTATGCTTTCTCTAAATCCACAAACACACAATTTAACTCCTTCTGACCTTCTCTCTACTTTTCCATCAACATTCTCAAAACAAATACCTCTTCCTCAGCATTATACCATACTGTTGCTCACAGATGGTCACCTCTTCTCTCAGCCTGGCTTCCACTACTCTTTCCCATAACTTCATGGTGTGACTGATCAACTTTATTCTTCTGGAGTTACTGCAGGTCTGCACATCTCCCTTATTTTTTTTAAAAACTGTACCAGCACACTCCTTTTCCATTCCTCAGGCATCTTCTCACCTTCCAAAATCTTGTTGATCAATCTGGTTAAAAACTCCACTGCCATCTCTCCTAAAGATCTTCATGCTTCTACCGGTATGGCATCTGATCCAAACAACTTTCCATTCTTCATCCTCCTAATTGCTGCTATCCCTTCCTCCTTACTAATCATATCCACTTCCTGCTTTACCATCTCCACACCATCCAACCTTCTCTCTCTCTCATTTTCCTCGTTCATCAGCTGCTCAAAATACTCCCTCTATCTTCTCAACACACTCTCCTCACTAGTCAACACATTTCCATCTCCATCCTTTATTGCTCTAACTTGCAGCACATCCTTCCCAGCTCGGTCCCTCTGCCTGGACAATCGCTACAAATCCTTTTCTCCTTCCTTAGTGTTTAACTTCTCATACAGCTCCTCATATGCCTTTTCCTTGGCTTTCGCCACATCCCTCTTTACCTGCTGCCGCATCTCCTTGTACTCCTGCCTACTTTTCTCATCACTTTGTCGATTCCAATTCTGTTTTGCTAACCTCTTTCTCCTTATGCTCTCCTGCACTTACTCATTCCATCACCATGTCTCTTTGTCTTTCTTTCTATTTCCAGATGTCACACCAAATACCTTTCTAGCTGCCTCCCAGAATCACTTCTGCAGTAGTTGCACCTCACACTACAGTAGTTGAACCTTACACTACAGTCTTCCTCCTTCAGTTTCCACCACTTATTCTTCTTTTAGTCTTCACTTTCTTCCTCTTCTTCTTCACCTCTAAAACCATCCTACAGACCACCATCCAATGCTGTCTAGCTACACTGTCCCCTGCCAACACCTTACAGTCTCCAATCTCCTTCAGGTTGCATCTCCTACATAGAACATAGTCCACCTGTGTGCACATTCCTCCACTCTTATACGTCACCCTATGATACTCCTTCTTCTTAAAATACGTGTTCACCACTGCCCTTTTCATCCTTTTACAAAATCTACCACCATCTGCCCTTCCACATTCCTCTTCTTAAGGCCATACCTACCATCACCTCCTTATCTTGTCTGTTCAATTCACCAACATTCCCATTAAAGTCTGCCCCAATCACCAATAGACGTCTTCCTCTGCTCCGTATCCTTCTTTGACCAACAGTAGCCTAATTTCCACCGGTACCCTGTTGGCTAACGATACCTGTGGCGGTCGTTGGTAACCCGGGCCTCGACCGATAAAACTCTAATTTTTGATCCTCATATTTGATTTGGCACATGTTTTACGCTGGATGCCCTTCCTAACACAACCCTCCCCATTTATCTGGGCTTGGGACTGGCACTGAGTGCATTGACTTGTGCAACCCTAATGGCTGCGTTAAACAATTTGTTAAGTTTAAATAGCCTGAGGTCTCCACAAGAAGTTGGAATTGGGAGATGGTTATTTTGTTAAAGCAACAGGCTGTGGTATTGTTTGGCTAGAAAATGACACTGACTGATGATAAGACAAAGTAACCTAAGCTGAATAATGTGTTGTATTTTCCAAAATTGTCATACAATTTACTGAGTGTGACAAAAGCAACACAGTGTGGAAAAAAAGGTCAATATACACATCATCAGAGTTTCAAAATTTCCTACAAAATGAAAGAATTCGACATTCGACAATGGAGGAATTCGAGCGCACAGTAACAAAAGCATTGATGGTGACTGTGAGGTCAGTTTTAGCTGATGCAAAGCAACCACAAACGTTCTGGGAAGAAGCACTCTCTCAACTGTGTATCGGAGAAATGAAAGTTCAACTAAATCTGTAAAAGGTTTGACTTCTTTTGAAGCCTGGACAGGTGAGAAACCAAAGGTCGATCATCTGCATATATTTGGCTGCACTGTATACACACATATACTCAAAGATGAGTGAAAGAAACTGGATCCCACAGCAAAGATTTTTGTTTTTCTAGGGTATGGGACTTGCAAAACTTGCAAAGGTGTTCTCACAGTTGAGATGTGATATTTAATGAATCAGAGTTTGCAAATGAGAAGGAGCCTGGCACAAATAAGGAAGGTGTCATGAAACGATATGTGGAGCTTGATTTTTAGGAATGAGACAGTGAGGACTCACCTGTAACAGAGATTTAAAGACCAGAAAGAGTGAGCAAACCACCTGATTATTATTGAGAATGGGTGACAGTCTCTAATAACCAGACAACTGAACCCAAGTGTGTAAAAGATGTTACATCCAGTCCAGACAAAGACAAATGGAAAGAAGCTATGGAGAAATAAATGGACTTACTGTACATAAATGATGTTTGGAATCTGGTCAAGTCGCACAAGGGTTCTCTCAAAAGTTTGGGGAGACGATGATGAGACATTTAGCCCAGTGGTTAGATTTTAGTCAATTAGGACAATAATTGCTGTACCTGTACCACATGGACTAAAGCTACATCAAATGGTTTCAAAACAACCTTACTAAATGGAGAACTAAAAGAAGCATACATGCAACAACCAGAATGTTTTGTTGTCAAAGAAAAGGAAAATACATAAATAAATTGCAGGATCAATGGCCTGAAGCAATCACCTAGAAAATGGGATTTGTGCAACAGGAGATATGTTCATTATTGCTGTGTACATTAATGACATGTCTCTTGGCTGGATTCAGTGATAAACGAAACATGGAAGTGAAACAAATTTTTGCAAAAACTTGAGATAAAAGACATGTGTAAGCTTACCTATTTTATTGGAGTACAATTGTTCAAAAACCAAAAGCAGGAGAAATTCCGATGGGTCAGACAACATATGCTAAAAATGTGTTGGAAAAATTTGGAATGGAAAAGTCAAAGCCAATAAGCACTCCAGTAGACGTCAGCACGAAACTTGTCAAACAGCCCACTAAAACTGAAGCAGTGGATCCAATTTCAGTCTGCTGTTGGTAGTCTACTTTATTTGTCAACAAGAACATGACCAGACATTGCTTAAACAGTAAACAATGTTGCAAGATTTTGTATATTACCGACAAAGCAACACTGGACTGCTGTAAAACGTATCATGAGATACCTAAAAGGCACCTTTAGGCCTATTATACAGCATAGACAAGCCAATGGACTGTATTGGTTTTTCAGATGCAGATTGGGCTGGAGACCAAGACGATCGCAAGTCTATGTCAGGATATATATTTCAAATCAGTGGAGCAACCGTGAGTTGGAGAAGCAAGAAACGGAGTACATAGCATTGATCGAATGCAGCTCAAGCAGCAGTTTGGATGCGGCAACTGATGACAGATATATAAGGTCACACAAGCAGGACCAACAGTGATGTTTAAGGATAATCAGTCTGCCATCTGCATAGCAAAGAATCGTTCAATTCATAGACATGCCTAACACATTAACATTAAATACCACTTCATTCAGGTAAAAATTGCTAGTGAAGTTATAGATCTTTAATATTGCAACACTGATGACATGGATGCTTACATGTTCACCAAAGCACTGTGCGAAGAAATGTTCATAAAGCTTAAAAAGATGGCTGGTGTGAAACCAGTTAATAATAATTTAGATTATGAGTGAGAAGGAGTGTTGGAAAGCACTCTTGATGGAACATTCCACTGTTAATTTTGCTTGTTATTGAACAGTGTCTCATGTGGACCACTAGGAGGTGCTGTTGAAATATCCGTCACATGTTGATTTCTTGTCTTGATGTTGTCAGTAGTTGGGGGCTTTTTTGCATTAAACGGTGTTAACAGTGTGAGAAAATGAGCTCTGTGTCTTTATTATAAATTACAAAAAATCATTCAAATTAATTTTATTTAATCTATGAACATTCAGCCTCTAAAAATAAATTTCCTAGAAATGTCTGTAAATTTTTTTTACTTAAAAAACGAAAATATCACATGTATTTAAGTATTCAGACCTTTAGGGAGAACACTCAAAAATTAGCACAGGTGCCTCCTATTTCTCATGATCATTGCTGGGAAGTTTCTACACCTTGAATGTACACTAGCTTGCCCAATACAGGTGGGCAAAGCTTGTTTTGTCAAACCCATCAAAACTTTAATTGCTGCCAAAGGTGCTTCAACTAAGCATTGATTAAAGGTCAGAATATTTATGTATATGTGATGTTTCAGTATTTATTTTTTAAAACAAATTACAGACATTTAAGCTATATTAAAATATAGTAGAGAAGGAGGGGACATAGTTATTTAAAGTAACAATCTATGCATCAAAAACTAAAACTCAAGTCAAATGTTACATGTTCAAAATTATTTGACCTAACAATGTATCTGACCTAACTGACAATGTATGTCAGTATTTACTTGAATTATAGTGACAGTGCTTCCATTATCTACCACTAGATGCCGCCAGAGGGCCCTTACTCTTTACTTACTAATCCGCATCATGTTACTTTTTGTGTGTATTCAACAGTGTTGGGCAGTAACGCGTTACTTTTAAAAAATAAAGTCACTCCGTTAGCGTTCCCGTATCGTGCGTTACCCGTTACTTTTTTAAATGAATGAATTTGGGCTGAAGTGTAGACTACAGCCTAACTTGCTTACAGCAGTGTCGCATTGTAGGATTGGTGGATGAACCACTGTAAACACGAAGAAGACGCGCTGTGGGCGTGTCCCTGTTTGTTCAGGTCTGTGGAGCAGTAATGGCGAGTCGAGGCGAGAGCAAGACGAGTTTCTCAAAGTGGAAATATGCTCATTATTTCACTTTAGTTGAGCATAAAGACAAAAACTTTTAAGTCAAATGTAAGCTGTGTCTTTCTGGTTCGAAGCTCGTATCTACTGCGATAAACAGCAACTCCAATCTGTTGAAGCTCCTCCAGGAACTCCACGCCTCGACGAAGCTAGAAGCTAGAAGCTAACCTGGTGTTCTGTTCTACATTGTTGATAGTTTTCATACTTCAGCTGTGAAAGGAACATGTTTAAGAGCTCAACACAACAGCAGAAGCCACTTTAGTTTTTGATTGTGAATCTATTATTCAGCTTGTTTTGTTATTTATTTCAGAAATCCTTGTGATATATTCAGTTTGTGCTGCTCTGACTTTAATAAAATAGTGTTTAAAAATGACTTTGTGTTTAAGGCAGTTTTGTGTTTGTGTAGAATATAACAAATAAAAGGGGATTAATGAGAACATTAAAGAACGTTCTTAAAAAAAGTAACTAAAAAGTTACTTGCATTAATTTTTGGTGTAAATAATCAACAAAGTAACTAAGTTACTTTTTAAATGAAGTAACAAGTAACTGTAACTAGTTACTATTTTTTTAGTAACTAGCTCAACACTGGTATTCAAATTCCACCTTTTGTGTCTATTCTTGTTGGTTCATTGTCATTATGCTTGGGTGCCTTCATGTTTTGTTCTGATGTTTTGTCAGATTTTTCTGAGTTTGTATTTTGGGTGCCCTGAGCCTCCTGCCCTGTTTGTGAATTCTCCCAGTTTCAGAGGTGTTCTTTGTTGTGATTTTCCTGCATTCCCTTTAAGGTTTTTGTGTTTGAGTTTGTTTCTTTGCTGTGCCTTTTGAGAGACTTGAACATTCTCTGAGAACTTGTTTTCCTGCCTTTATTGTGGTCTGCATTATGTTCCACCCCCTTGTTGGATCCTGAGATCTGGATGATATTTTTTAACCAATTTTTTGCGAATTGTGTTTCTGCAAACTTTATCAAAGAACTATTAAAGAACACCAGAGTGTCTGCCTTCCCTTATGGTGACCCTGGTTGGAGCCCCAGCTGTGACAAAAAAAAACAGAGCCGTTCAAAAGGATTTATCTGCTGTACCTGGGCAGGCCAGTCCATGATCGAAAGCATTTCTACATAACGCTTTCAAAGCTCAGATGTTCGCTTCAGATCATCGTCTTGTTGTACGGTGGAGTCGGTTCCGATGAGCCACAGACAGAATTTCATGGTGTTGATGTATGGAATGGTTGGTTCAATAAGTCTCCAACCTGTTCTCAAACAACCCTAAACTATTCAAGCTTCCAGCTCCATGTTTGACTGTGGGGGTGAGGGAGTCTGATCACATCTTCTCTCCTGCAAATTATCATACAGAAGTTCCTCAGATAAAAATTTCACCTTTGGACTCCACAGAACCTTCTTTCAGTCATTTAATTTCCCGTTCTTGTTTTTTTTGTATTTTTTACCGAGTTCGTTTCATAGAAAAAAAAGAATGCATAAGAGACCACACTTTTCAATTGTTTGTTTATTTTAGGAAGTTGATTACTAGATGCCAGTACAATGTGAAATCACAAAACAGGAAGTGTCTGAAAGGCCAAAGCAACGAATGACAAAATTACAAAATGTTTCTCTACATGCTTCACAAACCCAAAGTGTGAAGAGTGGTGGGAAAAAATGGTATTTACCCTCTTCCAGCAGGGATGACAAACACATCAAAATTCAACTTCCTCACCCCACCCTAACCATTCCCAAACCATGCCTTATCATTTATGGCTCCCCCTGCTGACAGTATTATAAAAGATAAAATAAAATAAAGATTTTTAGAAAAATTGTAATTTTTTGTTTCAAAGATTTACAGGGAAAAAAAAATAATAATAATAATAATAATTATATATATATATATATATATATATATATATATATATATATATATATATATATATATATATATATATATATATTAAAATAGCAAACTGCTTCCTGTGGTGTTTCAGTCAGCGGTCAGTAAACGGCGGTTTGGGCAGATGTGTTCTGGCATGATTGTGCACTAGATTGTGTAATGAGTTGTGCTGTGAGACATGAATTCTTGCTACATAAATAAATCCCATTACACATTTCTTTTTATTTGTATTTTATCTGATGATGTTTCTGGATTTTATTCAGTTTATTTTACTGCATCAAGCTAAAATATAGTTTTCGTTTATTCGACTGTAAGCAGGGGATCATGACAATGTGACTGCAGGCTGATTTCATCCCCAGCGATTGTCGTAAACTGTAAGCATGTTGAGACTTCGTTCTGTGGATTTGGTCACACGGTAATATCAGAGTCAGGGTTAATCCCAGACATTAGGAGGCTGGTTATTACAGCAGAGCTGCTTAAATTATTAATCTAGAACCTTTTATAATTACTGTAATAAAAACTGTCTTAATCAGTCTGTAGAACTTAATTATAACTCTGATATCATGTAATAACAAGGAGATCAACTGATTTACATCTTAACACATTTAGAAGACGCCCTTAGCCAAAGCAACTTACATTTCTCATCTCATTTATACAACTGAGCAGCTATGGGGTTAAGGGCCTTACTCGGGAGAACACATGAGGTTAGATAGACTTTAGGTGA
Source organism: Silurus aristotelis (assembly GCF_946808225.1). Taxonomy (NCBI): domain Eukaryota; kingdom Metazoa; phylum Chordata; class Actinopteri; order Siluriformes; family Siluridae; genus Silurus; species Silurus aristotelis. The sequence continues at coordinate 2,625,147 of NC_139574.1, forward strand.
GGCAATTCCCTACCTATCTTCTCTTGGCCCTGCCCTTCATTCACAAACCGGCGCTCGGCCCCGCCCCCGCTGCCACATTAGTATAAACAGACTAATTCTTTTTTTAATTGTAGAGCACTTTTAACAATGGACAATTGTCTCAAAGCAGCTTTATTTTTTGTATATAAGAGTGTATAAGTGTAGTGCCTAGAAGTTTGTTAAAGTTTGTTGAAGTTTAGCCCTAATGAGCGAGCCAGTGGTGAATGTGACACGGGAAAACTCCCCTTGAGGGCATGAAGAAGAAACCTTTAGTTACACCAAATGTCAGTTCATTACAGTTCCATGAATTACAGCAACCATTATGAGGAATGATCGTGAAACAGTTCTGTGAAGAGTGAGCCTGTATAAAGTCCAAGCAGACAATAGTAACTGGAATCAGGTGTATATCATTAGTGTGATCAAGACTGACTGGAGCTGTGCAACCTCAGGATGCCTCAGGATGGGGAGAGAAAGAGAAGCAGTGGAGAGAAATTAGCGTCGCTGTGGTTCATATTTCATGTTTCTGTGAAAGTATGTTTTTTTTTGTAGAATTCTTCAGATATTCTACGTTTTAAGAAACCCGTCCATGTTTCCTTTCCTACCATGAAATATAACCCTTTTGAAACATGGGTGAAATATAAAAAAGAAAAAGGCCTGATGTGTCACATGGGCTTTATAACAAGTCCGGCTTGTGTGCAGGTAATAAGTAATGAGGAGAACGCTCATTCACATGATATTTGGGTTACATTTGGGTATACCTGATCTTTTCATTGTGCATCGTGACGTTACAGCTCTCAGCCTGTGGTGAAATAATAGGGGGTGTAGTCTGTTTCTGTGGAGAATGAAAGAGACCATATCTGAATATAAGAGTGGAAGAAAAGCAAAGGCACTAAAGAAAGAAACCTGGAGAAAATGGAATAATAGTGTAAGTCCTCGGTGAAATCATCTAAACGTCACTTCACAGAGGGACTTTCAACCTAATGGCACAGTGCTTATTTCTATAAGAAACTCAGAACACATTAATAATGCACTGCTATTGGATATTAAAATACTATAAGATGTAAGTATATATGGTGGAACCTCAATACTCACGACCTCATATCGTGGGGTCATAGAACGTAACCTCCACGGGTATCGAGGATGCACTGTACATCATAGTGTATAAATAGAGAAGAAAAAGACCTTCACCACATTATCTGTGTAAAGCTGCTTTGAGACAATGTTTATTGAGACCAGTTCCAGCATGATGCTTCGGTACACAAATCTGACCTTCATGAAGAAATTGTTTTTGGTCACTACTGCTCTTTGAGCTGAATGATCACTATTTTTTAATTAATTTTATTTAACCTTTATTTAACCAGGTTAGTCTCATTAAGATATAGAATCTCTTTTTCAAGAGAGACCTGGCCAAAATAGCAGAACAAACCAAATCACACAATCACAAAACAAACAAAAAGGCAAAAGACAACTCAAGTGCATTTTAATTTAAATAAAAGTGCCATTAATTAAAACATTTGCACGTGTGGATGGAGTCATGTTCTATAGATTTAACATAATGTTTAAAATCATTTAAGGAAATTAGACACTGTAGCTTTAGTGATTTCTGTAGGTCATTCCAAGTTGAAGGTGCAAAAAACATAAAAGCCTTTTTGAACAACTCTGTCCTAGCTTGAGGAACATTAAATGAGAGAATTGTCTGGGACCGTCACCCATAAGTACTCTGAACAAAAGTAGGAAATTCAGATATGAAGCATGGCAGCCTGCCTATAATACCCTTAAATATCAAAATATAAAGGTGTGTAAGCCGGCGATTTGACAGAAAGGGCACTTTGGAGTAAAGTGTACAATGATGAGTGAGAAGTCTGTAATTTGAAATAAACCTTAAAGCTCCATGAAACACAGCATCCAACTTCTGAAGACACTTTGATAGGGCATTTATATACAACAGATCACCATAATCAATAATAGAAAGAAATGTGGCATCAACTAGCCTTTTTCTAGCAGAAAAAGTAAAACAATATTTGTTTCTAAATAAAAAACCTCGCTTTAATTTAAACTTTTTTACTAGATTCGGTATATGAAGCTCAAAAGAAAGGTGCTCATCAATTAAAAATCCTAAATATTTTTAAGATGAAACTACCTCAATTGATTTACCCTGGTCAGTAACAATATTTAGGTCTAACTCTTTTTTTCCTTGAGTTTGAAAAGACCATTACTTTGGTCTCCTCTGCATTAAGCATAAGCTTTAAATGATAATGCTGTGCTTGCACTCTATCAAAAGCAGTTTGCAAGCATTTATACGCCTTCCTAATGGTAGCTGCACAACAATAAATGACCGTATCATCTGCATAAAAATGGAAAGATGCATGTTGAACATTTTCCCCTAGACAGTTTATATAAATAGTGAATAAAAGTGGCCTTAGAATGGAGCCTTGCGGGACCTCTTTACAGATTGATAAATATTTTGACGTTAGGACATCAACTTGCGTAGCTTGAGTCCTATTAGCGAGGTAGTTAATAAACCAGCCCACAGAGTGTTGCGATATACCTATACTGATCAGTCTCTGCACTAATATACTATGGTCAACAGTGTCAAATGCTTTGGACAAATCAACGAACATAGACACACAGTGTTTTTTTTTTTATCATCAAGTGCTTTGACTATATCATTAATTACTTTTATAAAAGCAGTGGTAGTGATGTGTTTTTTTCCTAAAACCAGATTGATACTTAGATAAAATTGACTGAGCATTTAAAAACTCTTTCACTTGTTCACTAACCAAAGATTCCAACACTTTGTCCAAAGCTGAAAGTTTAGAAATGGGTCTATAATTATTTAGCAAGGTAGGGTCACCTCCTTTCCAAAGTGGCAAAACATAAGCAGACTTCCATACCTTGGGAATTTTGTTTGTGATCAGAGAAAGATTAAAAAGATAAGTCAAAGGTTCAGCTAGGATATCTGCAGCTAATTTAAAAAAAGAAAGGGTCTAAGTGATCTGGGCCTGCAGGTTTTCAAGGATTCAATTGTTTTAGAGCTTTATGAACATCAGCAACAGAGGAGGAGCTAAGACTGAAAGTTTTGTCAGCAGTAATAAAGGTGTCATTTACAGTCTCCGACACTATAGGAGCAACAGAATTAAACAAAGATCCAGATGATATGAAATGCTCATTAAAACAATTTAACATTTCTACTTTGTCAGATATAGACACACCATTTTCACTCGGTATCAGGCAATTCTGCAACAACTCCTTAGTGACACCAGGGAGTTGTGTTGGCTGTATGATCACTTCACACTCGCTTAAGGAAATGCATTTTTCTACTAGTTTTCCTACTAAAAACATCTCTTAAAAAACAGAATGTTTCTATTATTTACTGAATAATAAAACTGAAACCTTTCTCTTTTTTGTTTCTCATTGAAATGCATTTTAACCTCTGAACCGATCGATTACCTTATATTTAGCACGACTGACACATATATTATGTAGCTTTATATTGTTTATGTACACTAGTGCTGTTGCCATGATCTCACTAATGCTCTTCTAGCTAAACGAACACTAATCCCTACAGAACCCCCCACCAAATCTAGTAGAAAGCCTTCCCAGAAGAGTGAAGCTTATTATAAGGGGGGATGAACTCCATATTAATTGGTCACGGTATAGAAAAGAGAAGTTCAATACTTTAATAACACATTATACACAGTGTAGGTGGACATTTAAGTTCTATTATGAGCAAGACATCATTGTTGGTGATCATGTCCAGCATCTGATTTGCTTCTCACCCATGTCATCTTACTAAATATCCCTCTGAATAACAGATTTCCACCAACTCCCGATTGCACATGAAGTATCCTAGATACCACCAGGGTGTACAGGCATGCTTTGGATGGGGGTCTACATTGGAGAGACTCATCTCAAAGTTTTTCAAACTTGATTCCCTTTTTCAAAATTTTTTTGTTCTTGTTGTTTTCTTTCCATCCTTTTTGACAGTGGATTTTCTAATCTCCATTGAGTATTGAATCTTTTCCCAATTGACTCAGAGCTCCTTTAGCCATTGGTACACAAACATTTGTTCAACAACAGCACTGATGCACTACTTCAGTAAAATGAATGTTTCCGTAGTAAAAGGTTCAGCTTTTCCAATCTTTTGGACACAAAAACACTAGTCATGTTCTTTCTCTTGTGCAGGCTGCATTCCAGGAGCTTGGAGTATTTGCAAGGTACCTTGAATGTAATCTGAAATGAACAAGATTTCAGATAAAACAGCAGTGATGGTTTAGTGGTTACAGATAAGGTCATAAGCTTCCATACAAGACCTCACTGAACAAGATATTTAACCAATGCCTGCGTTGCAGTCGATTATCCTAAACAAATGTAAATTATTAGATGAAATTGAGAGCAGCTACTGTGGCAATTGATGTTGTGAGAACACCCTCAAGATGGCAAGGTTAAAGATAAATGCATATTTTTGTACCCATTCTGAAATGTAATTAAATAGATTTTATGCTGGTGTCATGTATAAGATCAGTCATTTTCTAGGTTGTTGTCAAAATGTGTAAAAGCAAAAGGTTTAGTGCTTTAAATTATATTACAGTGATATCCCTCTGTAGTCCAAATACTGAATGAATGCAGGGGGTGGATGAATTAAAAAAAATTCTAGGTGTGGCAGACTGCTGGGATCAGTGGTTCTACGTGGCTTGAAGAACCTGTGGTGAAATTCTTTTAATGTGGGTAGTGCAGGTGATGACAGAATGACTGGCCAAGTACTGATTGTTCCAGGAGCCAGCATCAGGAACAGGCTGAGGGCACACGCACACCGCGTTCCCTTACCTAGTATCCTGTTAGCCAATGTCCAGTCACTGGAAAACAAGCTTGACGACCTCAGGGCAAGGGTCAAGTTCCAGAGGGACATTTAGGACTGCAACCTTCTCTGCTTCACCGAGACATGGCTAAACCCAGTGGTACCAGACCACGCCATCCAGCCAGCCGAGTTTTTACCACATGGACAGAACACTGGAGTCGGGGAAGTCAAGAGAAGGTGGTGAACAACCACTGGTGCGACAGCATGAGCATCGCTTCCCCCCTTTCACGCTCCTGCACACCAAATCTGGAACTACTGACCATCAAATGTCGGCCCTTCTATCTACCTCAGGAATTCAGCTCGGTCACAGTCAGTGCCGTTTATATTCCACCTCAAGCGGACACAGACACTGCAGTATGGGATTTACACGAGACAATAAAACTTCAACAAACACAGCATTGGGACGCTGCGCTCATTGTGGTGGGAGATTTTAACAGTGCCAACCTCAATCGCGCACTACCCAACTTTCATCAACACATTACTTGCCCCACCAGGGGCGAAAGGACACTGGACCACTGCTACACACCATTCAAGAACAGCTACAAGGCACAATCACGTCCATCATTCGGTAAATCGGACCATGCTGCCATCTTCCTCATGCCTGTTTACAAACAAAGGCTGAAACAGGAAGCGCCGGTTCAGAAGGAGGTCGCGCGCAGGACTGACCAATCGGTGGCCGCTCTGCAGAACACTTTGGATGACGCAGACTGGGACATGTTCAGGCGCAGCTCTGATGACGTCAACATGTTTACAGAAGCGGTTGTGGGATTCATCGGGAAACTAGCGGATGCAAAAAACCATCATCGGAACGTTTCCCAACCAGAAGCTGTGGGTGGATAAAACCATCTGAGACGATCTGAGATCCCGCTCCACTGCCTACAACACGGGGCAAACTGTTCTACTGAGGACGCAATTGCTCATCTCCTCAACACTACGTTGAGCCACCTGGACTACAGAAAAGGTAATTATACAAAGATGCTGTTTGTGGACTACAGTTCAGCATTTAACACAATAAATCCCTCCACACTCACCCCTAAGTTGGAGGTTCTGGGACTCAGCCTGCCGCTGTGTCAATGGATCTCTAACTTCCTGACAGACAGACCACAAGCCGAACAGGTGGTAAAACACACCTCATCCACCCTCACCCTCGGCACTGGAGCTCCCCAGGGTTGTGTTCTGAGCCCCCTGCTGTACTCACTGTACACATACGACTGTGTGGACACTTTCAACTCCACCACCATCATCAAGTTTGCTGACGACACTGTTGTGGTGGGCCTGATCTCAAACAACAAAGAGATGGCCTACCTACAGAAGGTTAAAAACCTGGAGAGATGGTGCCAGGAGAACAACCTTCTCCTGAACATCAGCAAGACTAAGGAGTTGATAGTGGACTTCAGCATGAAGCAGGATTGGTCATACCAACCGCTAAATATCAACGGGACCCTAGTGGAGAGAGTAGACAGTTTCCGGTTCCTAGGCGTTCACATCATACAGGACCTCTCTTGGTCCTTTTACAAGACTTTTTTTCACCTGTACCATTGAAAGCTTTCTGACAGGTAGCATCAATTTCTGGTTCGGGAACAGCACCATGCAGGACAGGCGAGCCCTCCAGAGGGTGGTGCGTTCAGCTGAACGTACCATCCACACTGAGCTCCCTGACCTGCAGGACATCTACAGCATGTGATGCTGGACCAGAGCCAGGAAGATTATGAAGGACCTCAGCCAGCCCAACAATGGACTCTTTTCTTTGTTGCGTTCAGGGAAACGCTTCCGCTCCCTGAAAGCAAACACAGAGAGAATGAGGAGCTTCTTCCCGCAGGCCATTCGGAGTTTGAACCAGGAAACACCCAGGATCTAAAAGCTGGTCCACTCTCGCCATCGCCAACATTTTATTGCAATTTTTTTTTCATTTCGCACTATGACACTTTAACCTCTGGACTGTCACTTTAACTGTGGAATTGCACAGCACAGTGCACTTTATACCACACCATACCGCTCACGGTCACTTTATACCACACCATACCGCACACGGTCACTTATGGACAATCACATCAACCACCTTATGTGATTACTGTTTACTGTCATAAGCATCCCTTGTATCCATAAGCATACCTTGTATATACACTTTTTCCTCATATATATATATCTTTATATCTTTGATATTTTACATAGTTTATACTCTTTATTTATCTGCCTTCTTTTTCTTTGTTTTATTTTTCTCCCAATCCTATTCCCTCATGCCGGACAGTTGTATAAAGCATTTTACACATGTCGTACTCTGTATGTATGTGTATGTGACAAATAAAATTTGATTTGATTTGATTTGACTTGATTTGAAAGAACCACATATAGCAGGAAAGGTCAGGTGACACAAAACCTTTGGCAATATTGTATAGCATATATATATATATATATATATATATATATATATATATATATATATATATATATATATATATATATATATATATATATATATATATATATATATATAAAAAAAATATGAAAATAATAAATAGTGTTTATAAAAACACTATATAAAGAAGAACAATTACATCATTCACCTTGAAAGAAAGAAACATTCTTTATTTGTCACCTAAACATTACAGCACAGTAAAATTCTTTCTTCACATGTCCCAACTTTTTTGTTAAGTCACTGGGATCAGAGTGTAGGGTTAGCGATTATATGGCACCCCCTGGAGCACAGACGGTTAAGGGCCTTGCTCAAGGGCCCAACAGTGGCAGCGCTGGGGCTTGAACATCTGACTCTACAATCAGCAACCCCAAGACTTAAATATTGAGTCAACATGGAAATCGAGAGTAATGTTTAGAGTTGAGTATTAAACAGTAGAGAAGGTGAAACGAGGAGAAACACCAACATGCTCTAAAATTCAAATGAAAGACACAATGATTAATACGTGAGGAACAAATACAAAGTGTTTAAAAAAATCAGTTTGTGGGGTCACCCCACCAGTGGATTCAGGAGCACACAAAAACACAACCATGAAAATAGAGATTTCTCCATCAGTGAGGACATTTTGCCGACGTGTGTTTCAGTGATCTAAAATACACTTTCCATGTAAATTGGAAGAAAAAAATACAAATTTAAATCATGTGTATGGAGCTTTATGATCTGCATTTGATGCTCATACTATGGCTTCTAGAGTAAAACAATGGTTTTGACAAGAAACAGTCTATGTGTATTTGTTTAGAATACAATATCTGTTCATTATATATTTAGTGTAAATACTGTATTTATATTCAGTTTTATCCCTGAATAACTGAATATCAGAAAACAGCATTAGTAAGAATCTTCTGGCAGATTGATCAGAGGTGTGCTCAGGGCAAAAATTCAGCAGGAGAAAATACAAAAAGAATCATAAGAGATTTTAATCTAAAGAAGAAGTAGATTTTTGAAATATTTTTCTATCTATTTAAATAAACAACCGAACGCGATGACTCAGCAGTCACTCAGCCGTGAGCTGACATGGGTCCAGACGAATAACAGGTCATGCAGCAGATATTTTCATTCTTATTCTATTGTCTTAGGAAATATGTATGACATATATGATACATCATGTAAATTACTGAAAGTCACTTTGGACAAAGGCACCTGCCAAATGAATAGATGATTACTGTCATATTAAATGCATGGTGATAATGACATTTCAATTTTTGTTTGAGGAAAATTAAACTACAAATTTGCCTATTGTGTATCCACAGGACCTTCACACCTTACAGTCTTTGAGTCGGCCATTAACTCCTCTGTGTACCAAAAGTGTTCTAGAGTCAAATACAAGGCCTTCTGTGTAACAGCTAAAAGCTTGACTGAAACTGGCTCATGCAACAGGACAATAATTCCAAGCAGACCAGCAAACAGAATGTCTGAAAAAGAACAGTGTCTCAAAGTCTGTGCATTATAGATAGTAATAACAAACCTCAATGAACTGAAGCAACATTGTAAAGAAAAGTGAGCCAAAATGATTCCACAACGATGTAAGAAACTGATAACTTCAAGGTATTGCAGGTTAAAGACCCGTTGCTATCGATTGTTTTAGTAATCAAGTATTCAACCGATTATTTGAACGATTAATCGATTAATCAGATAAGAAGTACTTTTTCTCTATCAAATACTAAATATCCAAGAGAAAATAAGACGGATCTCTTAAAATAAACAAGTCATTTGTTTCCTGTTTAAAAACATTTACATTTGATTGCTGAAACTGCACACAAGAATATCTGTGATTTGCCATATTACTGTACATCAAAATTCAAATACAAATAAATAAGTAAAAATACAGTTTAGATTACTCAAAAAAAAACGATTGTTTTTTTTTTATGTTTTAGTTTGAAGTGATCCTAAACTTTAGACTTTTTTTTCTTGAAATACTGCCTTTTTTTTTCCCGATTTTGACTTTATTTCTTGTAAACAGCCAACATTTCAGGTGCATCCACCAGTAACCATGCTGTCATGTTGAATTGTTGAAGCTGTTGGCGTATGAACGAAGCTCTTTCGCTTCATTTGACTTGTTCCGTCTTCTCCAGAGCTGATTGTTAGACAAAGATCTCTCCAGGGGTCAGAGGCTCAGTTTGATAGCATGTGATTCTATTGATTGGAGCCCGTTTTATTTTAAATGTGTAAAACTTTCTGGCACTACAGAGGGGTGACGCTTCCCGATTGACTAAAATTTTGTTGGAATTGCGAGAAAAAAAAACTCGGAATTAGGCAAACTTTTTTTATGTGTCTTCCGTATGAATGTTTTCCTCATCCCAGCGTCTATTGTGTTACCTGTCCGAAGCTTTTCAGAGTTTAGCGGGTGGTGCGTCGGTAATAATGGTCCGTGCGGAAATAAAGTGTTCCGTGTGTAGTTAAATGGACTACACAAAGCATGATAATTTTTTTTGTATTTCAAATTACTCAATTTGTTTGACGAATCGTTTCAGCCCATGTATTATTATTATTGTTATTATTATTATTATTACAGTATAGGCGCCACCCAAGTAGCAGCCTGTTTCAGCAGCTCCCGTTAAGTTTGTGCTTTTTTTATTTATTTTATAGTGTTCCGGCACGTTGCGTTTTTGTTCTTTTTGAGTATACGTGTGAAAATTGCAAACTGCACAATGAACATTAACAAAGTCACAAAGTTTGCTCTATGTTTCTTTGGACTTTGTTCACAGTTGCGTCCGGAAACTCTGTTCACAGCCATGGTCCTATTGTTTACACCAGGGATCAGCTGTTAGCATTCCGCAACACGCAGATGCTACTAGAAAAAAAAACGGATAGCTAATTGGGAGAAGACGGGGGAACCATTCTGGAGCTATGAGTCAGGCTAAAAGGAGCCTTTTCAGACCAACTCTCCCGTCCATCATCATGGAAAATGTAAGATCTTAACCCAACAAGATGGACGAGCTAGCGGCTCTTACCCAGCATCAGAGGGAATTCTGGGAATGTAGCATCATGCTGTTCACGGAGTCATTGCTAACCAAGCTAACACCGGATACGACAATGGATCTGGATGAATTTGATTTACTGCGTGCGGACAGAACGATGGAGAGCGGTAAGAGAAAGGGAGGAGGACTGGCAGTGTTTGTGAATAATAGATGGTGTAAAACTGGTCACATCACTATTAAAGAGCAGATCTGCAGTAAGGACATTGAGCTGTTAGTTGCTAGCATGAGGCCGTACTATCTGCCCATGGAATTCTTTCATTTTATGGCGATAGCTACGTATATTCCCCCCTCTGCCTATGGTGAATCGGCATGCGATGTCCTGTATTCTGTTGTTAACAGACTGTTAACACAGAGCCCAAATGCCCTTCTCATTATCTCTGGAGATTTTAATCATTCCCCTCCATCCTCCACTCTGCCCACATTCACCCAGTATGTTTCATGCCACACCAGAGACAATAAAACACTGGATTTATTCTATGCAAACGCAAAGGAGGCTTATACATCAGCACCCCTCCCCCCCCTGGGAAGATCAGATCACAACCTGGTTCATCTCTTACCTGTGTACAAACCCCTTGTATGCAGGCAACCAGCTACCTCCTGCACGGGAGGAATTGTGCAATCCACATGGGAAGGATATTGATAGTCTAACAGACTGTATTACTGACTACATTAACTTCTGCGTGGAGAATACTGTACCCATCAGGACTGTACAGTGTTTTCCCAACAACAAACCATAGATCAACCCTGATATAAAGACTCGCCTTAAAGAGAAGAAGAGGGTGTTTAAATCAGGAAACAAGGAAGAGCAAAAAACTGTCCAGAGAGAACTGAGAAAGAAGATCAGGGAAGGAAAAGCATGCTAGAGGAGGAAGATGGAGGATCAGCTGCAGCAGAACAACGTCAGCGGCGTGTGGAAGGGGCTCAAAACCATCACTGGTCATAAGGAGCACATCTCTCAGGCTGTGGGTGACCAGTAGAGGGTGAATGATCTTAATCTATTTTTTAAGAGATTTGATCAGCTACCCTCCCCTGCCCCATCCAGTCCCCCCTGCTGCAATCCCCCCTCTCTGCTTCCACAGCAAGCAGCTCCAGCCCCACCTCTCTCTTTACTGCTATCAGCTCACAGTCAATACACAACACACCTAACCTCCCCCCCCTGCCGATTCCCTCCAGTCAACACTCCAACCAATACACACTGCCCCTCACAGAAGCCCAGGTGAGAATGGAGCTCAGGAAGATCAAAGCGAAGAAGGCCCAAAAGACGTCGTGCCCAAAAGACTTCGGAGACTATCAACCAGTAGCACTAACCTCGCATCTGATGAAAACATTGGAGAGGCTGGTGCTCACTCATCTCCGACCTCTGGTGAGCCCATCAATGGATCCACTTCAGTTTGCCTACCAACCTGGCATTGGAGTGGAAGACGCAGTCATCTTCCTCCTAAATCGGGCTATTTCACACCTGGAAAAGGCTGGGAGCACTGTGAGAGTCATGTTTTTTTCTTCTCTAGTGCTTTTAACACCATATAACCTGCGCTCCTGAGGGATAAGATGGTGTACATAGGAGTGGACCATCATCTGTCTGCCTGGATACTGGACTACCTCACAGAACGACCACAGTGTGTGAGGACTCGTGACTGTGAGTCTGCCATGATTTTCTGCAACACTGGAGCCCCGCAGGGAACGGTTCTAGCCCCATTTCCCTTCACTGTCTACACTGCAGACTTCATGTTCAGCTCAGCAACCTGTCACCTACAGAAGTTCTCTGATGATTCTGCCATCGTCAGTCTGATCACCGAAAATGATGACAGGGAGTACAGAGGACTTATACAGAACTTTGTGGACTGGTTCCAATGGAGCTGCCTCCAGATAAATGCGGGGAAAACCAAAAAACTGGTAGTGGATTTCCGTAGGCACAAACAAATTTTGTGAGAGTGGACTCTTACCAATACCTGGGTGTTCACCTAAACAACAAACTGGACTGGACAGACAACACTGAGGCAATTTACAAGAAAGGGCAGAGCAGACTCTTTCTGCTGAGGAGACTACGGTCTTTTGAAGTGCAAGGAGAGCTACTGAAGACCTTTTTTTACTCTGTGGTGGCCATATTCTATGCAGTGGTCTGCTGGGGCAGCAGCATCACTACTGCAGACAGTTAGAGACTGTACAAGCTGATCAGGAAGGTCAGTCATGGGTATTCCCCTGGACACTGTACAGGAGGTGGGAGAAAGGAGGATGGCAGTAAAACTAACATCATTGCTGGAGAACGCCTCTCACCCCCTGTATGTAACCATTACATCGTTGAGCAGCTCCTTCAGTGACAGACTGTTACACCCTAAGTGTCTGAAGGTGCGATACAGAAGGTCTTTTCTCCCTGCTGCTATTAGACTTTACAATCAAAGCTGCTCCCAGTAAACCAGTCACCAAAATACAACACTGTTATTACTTTTTAGCTGTGCAATAACATTACCTGTGTGCAATATTACTTGCAATATTATATACCTGCAATATAGTATTTCAAAATTTACCGCATGCAGCTGTCAAAAAATCCACCTTTGTGACTGACACACTTCCTGGGGCCTGTTGGTGGCACTATACCCAGGACTCACAATAGGCAAATCGATGCGATCAGAATCTTTGGCTTAACATACACCCCACGTGTCATCACAATAAGACATTTTTTGCCTTAGATATTAGTTTCTCTGATTTCGCCATAACTTAGTCACCTTGCCATGGCAGCACTGTTTGAGATATCAAAAATCCCTTTACAATTTAGCAACTCCAATGTCTTGGCATCATGTTTACCACGTTTGGTGTCAATCGCATGAATTTCCTAGGAGGAGTATTTAAAAGTTCACCACATGCACTTTTGAAACCATCCAAAATGGCCGACTTCCTGTTGGGCGGAGCTAATAGGTTTGATGTGAAAGTTGTGCGGGTCGATGAGATCTATATGCGTACCAACTCTCGTGCATGTGTGTACATAATTGCCCGATCTGTGCACCAATGTTTGTTTTTGCATTACAGGGTGCGCTACAGAGCCCCTCTGCCACGCCCATATTCCAACCTTTGCCCGAGCCTAGTGACGCAAGACTCTGACGTGTGTGCCAAATTCCAAGAGTTTTCGAGCGTGATAAGGGACCCCAATTGGCCAATGTGTTGAAAAAAAGAAAAATAAATAAATAAAAAAATAAAAAATAAAAAGTGACAAATAATAAATTCTAACAAAAACAATAGGGCTTCGCACCTTTCGGCTCCTCGGTGCTTGGGCCCTAATAAAAGGTAGGAAGGGAACTCTTTGTAAAACAGTATCCTATTGTATATTTTTTTAAATAAAAAAAAAAAACATAAAAGCAGTCATTATTACACACACACACACACACACACACACACACACACACACACACACACACACACAAACACACACACACACACACACACACACACTCATGTGATTGTTGACGTCTTCATCTGAACTGTCACTGTGATTCAGCACTTTCCTCCCGTGTGTGTGTGTGTGTGTGTGTGTGTGTGTGTGTGTGTGTGTGTGTGTGTGTGTGAGAGAGAGAGAGAGAAAGAGAGAGAGAAAGAGAGAGAGAAACAGCGTGCGTGCATCATTTTAGAGGTGTAGGCTGAAAGACACACACACACACACACACACACACACACACACACACACACACAACACCGGGTAATAGGATCAGGTGAAACTCGCAGCATGAGTCAGCAGAAACACACAACACACTCCCATTAGCTCATCACTGTAAACACTCCCTCCTCCGACACTTACAGACACAATGCTCTGGATCCGTGTGCGAGGGTCAAGGGGGGGTGTAAGGCGAGACACATGTTATTTTTAAAAAAACGATCCACATCGTCACGCCACACGTCCCACACTTCTGTCCCGCGGCAAGTTCGAAGGTATTGAACACTGATCCGTGTGATCACTCATTCAACACACACACACACACACACACACACACACACACACACACACACACACAGACACACACACACACACACAATGCAAAGGCGTCAGTTTGCATATTAAACCAGGGTCTGATTGAACTTGTGAAAGTTTTCCCTGAACAATGATCTCTTCAAGATCTCTACAGACCTGCACAGGAGTTTGTGAAAACTTCATTCAAGCCGCTGAAACGCTGAATGTAATTAATCCAGATTTATATGTAAATAGAAAAGAATGAATAGAAGAACATCATCCTACTAAATTCCTGCTGTGGAGGTTGTGAAGTTCCAAATACACCATGCATGAAAACTCAAACAAACATCATCAAACATCATTTCTGAGACACAAGGTCCACCAATTAGCCATAACAATAAAACACCTCACATTAATTGTGTTCTCCTTCAGTCAGCTTTGATCCTTCAAAGCCTGGATGCCACAAGACCTCTGAAGGTGTCCTGTGGTACCTGACGCCAAGACTTTAATAGCAGATCCTTTAAGTCCTGTTTGTTGCGAGGTGGAGCTTTCATGGATCAGACATATTTGTCCAGCATGTCCCACAGGTCCTTGACCGGATTGAGATCTGGTGAATTGGAAGGCTTAGTCAACATTTTGTCTTGTTCCTCAGTCCGTTCCTTAACAGCTTGTGCAGGGAGCTGAAGGAGTTTACTGCCATTTGGGAACACCATTACCATGAGGGGGTTCTTAGGTCGGTGTAACGTAACCTCAAAGGAACATCCACCGGACCCAATGTTCTTGGGCCAAGTCAAGTCAAGTCAAGTTTATTTCTTTAGCGCTTTTCACAACAGACATTGTCTCAAAGCAGCTTTACAGAAATCAACAGTCAAGGTGAATGGTGTGTGTTTATCCCTGATAAACAGCCATGGCGACTGGTAGTCTTTTTGGGTTGGGAACAGTGTGTCTTTGTAATTGTTGAACTTGGGTTGTGGCTGAAGCATTGCTGGCTGTTGTCCCCGGTGGTTCTTGTACTGAAAGTCTCTCGTGAGAATTCTATATAAACAGACACCAAATGAATTCTTCTCAAAAATTAATTTCTTAAAAATGCCAAAAAGATTAGTTCCTGGTTCAGAGTCTGTCAAAAGCAATAAAAAATGGAGCTGGAATGCAATGACAGACTACCCTCTGTACATTCCCTCAAAGCCGTCATCCAAATGTCAGCTTCATTTTTCCTGGCACCTGAACAAGAATGTTATTTTAGAGTTTGAAGCAGGACATATGGAACACAGGCAGGTTGCATAATCAGACGTTATTACAGCAGTTCCCCCCTCCACAAGTTGTTTTTATCACCTTCCATCTCTCACACAAAACACGCTTAAAAAGTGTACAGGTGTATTGCATGGATGATTAAAACTTGAAATTTACCAAGAAAAGACCACACAAATCAGGAAAAGGTGAAATTAAACATTTTTTATTGTAAATGTTAATTAAAATCAATTACAAACAAAGAACATAGATCTCTTACATGCATTTATTCATATAAAAAAGTGTGTTAATAGAAAACCCCACTCTTTTTTTTTCTCTTGGCATGTGTTTACAGGATGTAAAGGGAAAAAAGAATTTCCCGTGTATAAATGTCACCTGGCCAGGTGAGGCTCCGCCCACAAAAGAAGGTTCCCAGAGGAATGTGTAGTCAGTCTGCGGTGTATTATCTGGAAGCTGTAATCCCATACACGTCTCTTCAAAGCCACACTTGTTCTGCAGCCAGGGTGAGTCCAAGTCTGTTTTTTTCTTTAAAGTTTTTCTGTTTTTATACAAGAACCGAGCCGTGTTTGGGGAGGAATCGCAGTGATCTGCTTAAAAACTGCACCCAGGATGGTGTGTGTATAGACTGTGTGTTATAGATTATATATAGATAGACAGGTATTTCTCTGGCATTGTGTTGTGGGATGTTTGTACATCCAAAATGTATTTTTTCTTTTGTTCGGTTTCTTAATAAATAGAACACCATTTAGTTTCATAATATTCAAAGATGAGCGAGGAAACACATACACATTATATATATATATATATATATATATAAATTTTTTACCTTTGCAATGATATTGAAGTGGTGTTTTTACCACTCAATCACTCACACACACACACACACACACACACACACACACACACATACACACACATACACACACACACACACACCTACACACACACACACACACACACACACACATACACACTACTAGTGATGCTCAGGATTTAATGCAGTTAGAGCAGTAAATTTGATTTTAAGAAGCAAGAGAGAATTAAATCAGAACAATTTTAAATGAACATTTAATTCCAAAACCATTTAGATAATAAAACCAAATACTGTATTCTGTTGAAAGTGTGATGAGATACAGGCAGGAGATGGGAAGTTTTGAACAAAACAAAAACAAAATTAAACAAAATCAAGATAAAATCATTTGAATATGAACAGAAGCTAAATCTCAAATCACAGGAAGAACAAATAGAGGAACTGATGCGTAGACGGTCAGGGTAGAAAATGGCTTTGCTCACGCATGTTCAGATCCTCATCTTTTAATAGCCAATAATTATTTAGTTATGAAATTATTTTTATAAACACATGCAGCTGTTTTGTCACTTCAACTTTTTTTATACTTAAACTTTTGTATCAAAGTAGTACATGTACACTGTGGTCTATAAATCAAACATTAAAGTAACCTTTAGGTTTGTGTTCAGATAAATGTAGTTCTTAATTATAGAGGAACTGCAGCTGTGTTTTTGCCTCCTAGTTCTCTAAATTATTAAATGGCATCTAAATGTGAATGGATTTTTTAAACGATATTGAAATTAGATCTATTCTCTGATGACTCTGCCTCAGGCCAATTTTTCTGTACATTTATAACAAATCTTCACAAAAAAAAGAGCCAACATCTTCTATAGATCTGATTTGTTTACTGTACATGCGAATAGATTCTGTATATATGTACACATATGCAGAAATGACCCGGATTAAGCACAGATTAAGACCAGGCACAGAATCAGTTACAATTAGACCAACACTGTTTCATCTCTGTACCTTAAACTTCTTATTACGCTAAACTCAGGATCGTCATCTCTTCTAAACCTTGTATTGAAGTATAAAAATACACAGGCGTGTTCTGATAGAATAGTTTTATAACTATAGTATTATTGTCTAGAAAAACAAAAAGCTTCATACAAGCTGGGGTGGGGTGGTGGTGGGGCAGATTAGAGGCAGATTGCAGACTCTGAATATGAAACACACCCAACAAGAACTAGATCATCATGGAAAGAACATAAACTCAATGTGGGCTGAAGATATAAACAGACTGTTACTGATAGATTTGATTGATTTTGCCATACAGGTTGGATACTAACATTTCATTGTCTCTGTACTTAAGAGCCAATAAAATTGTACTTCACTCAAATACACTGTATACATATATTGTATACACCAGCTATACAATAAGATATACACAATCCAGAAGTTAAAAAAAATGACACTCTATATGTGGAATTATTGGAATCCCCTGGCTGTAGCTGAGGTTGGTTCTTCATGAAGAAGAATCCATAAGGGTCCTCCGGAAGGGTAAACCCATGAACCATGAGAATGGATTTCGACTGTAATTATTGTAAACTGTCTGGTAAAGAATTAAATTTCTCATTAAAAATCTTACACTCAAATCCCAACAATGATGGAACCATTAATATGCATTTGTTGTTGAAGATGAAGGAAGGTTCCCTTTAAGTCTGGTTCCTCTAAAGGTTTCTTCCTCATACCATCTCTGTTGTGCGAGATTTTTTTTTCCACCACTGGCTCTCTTAATTGTGCAGTCAGAAATGGTGGCCAGTGGTCGACTCCAAGGATATCGATGGTTACATCTGCCTGCTATTGCAGTGTTTTAGCTGGTGCTGCTACAATTTATTTTATTTTTATTTTTTTTTTTACGTGGCACTAAAACGGCATTAAATATGAGGGAAATAACTTTTTAATTTATAATGCTGGAATGTATATTTATAATCATGTATATATAAAAAAAAGACATTTTCTTCATTTCCAGGCTGGAAGTTTGCAGTATTCTGTTCTACTTTTGTTAATGGTGTATAGTGCAGGCTCAACACACACACACACACACACACACACACACACACACACACACACACACACACACACACACACACACACACACACACACACTTCAGGTTCTGCTTGTCTTGTGCACCAATAAGAATTTGGTGTTATTAATATTGTGGCTGTAACTTGAATCCGCTGCATGTATAGGAGGATGAATAAATGAGTCAAGGAGGCGACGTTGAGCCGCATCCGATTTCACACAGCTGGATCTGTAACAAATATATAGATATGAACTCGTTCACTTGGAACAAAAAACAGTTCCGGATTCCAGTCGTCTGCTACGGATCTTGCATTGTGTCTGTAATCGCACTGAAGGAGTGAAACGACTGGGAATTTGACGTACAGATTCATGAACCCAAAATGTTGTGGATCTGATGTATTTTATCTCATAGATATTGAAAAATAATATTTTCTTTTTTTTACGGTATGTGGTCAAAAGTGCGTCACCCGAGATTGGTATGTGATTCTTTTGAACATCCCATTTCACATTTAGTCCCGCGATTATTTGCGATTATAATAATTGAGAACGACTGATAGTGGATTTTACTGATACCGATAGCTAGTTTATGGTCGTGCTTGTCAATAATGGATTAATCAATTGATTCAAAGGGATATAAAAACATAAGACTCCAGGTAAAATACCTTATATATATATATATATATATATAAGATCTTCTCAGCCACTCCAGCAACCTGTAAAAACTATCGGTATGGATTTTTGTTGATATTTCCAGCAATCACCAATCGAAGCGGATTTAATTGGTCATCCTCTATTTGTTACCTCCGCTCTTCTGAGATGATGTTCCACAAGATTTTGGAGTTTGTTAGAAAAGTTGGGTACTGATGTAGGTGAAGTGAGAAGGCCTGGGGTGCCAACAGAGTTCACATTCACAGCTCTGTAGCAGGAGATCTTCCACTCCAACCCATGTAAAGCAGATCTTCATGGAGCTGGCTTTGTGCAAAGGGGAATTGTCATGCTAGAACAGGTTTGAGTAAAGAGAAAATGTCATGCGATTGCATCCAATGACCTCCAACAATTGTATGCCTTCAGCTTTGTGGTAACTTTTGGGGTTGAACCACATATGGCTGAAAAAGGCAGGTGTTCGATACTTTTGGCAATGTAGTGCCTATTCTGTGATGCCCATTGTTTTATGATATCAGGAAGGGGAAAAACTCTTAGAGATATTTGGTGAAGGAACAGGGATAAATATGTGAATATAATTCAGGATGAAGTGAGTGTAGTGGGCAGGTGAGTGAGTGAGTGAGATCATGTCTGGACTGGATTAGTGGTGGAGTCCATTGTAGACAGATAAACACTTAGGAGTAAAAATAAACAAGTACTGTATAAGTCACTGATATTGATGGCCGTTATGAGTCAGAAGTTTGTTGGGTTTCTGTATGTAGAGTATCGTAACTGTGTTTACTTGTTGGTCAGCAGTGGAAGGAATTTAAAATAAAAACCTGCTGAGCCAACAGATTCAACTTCAACGTTATTTGTAGAGCACTTTTAACAATACACAGTGTTCCAAAGCAACTATACAGAAAAACATAGATTACAATTAAATTCTGTTGACAGAAATATATCTCTATACGTTTCCCCCCTGATGAGCAAACCAGTGGTGAGGGTGGCAAGGCAAAACTCCCTGATGATACGAGGAAGAAACCTTGAGAGGAACCAAACTCTTGAAGGAACTCATCCTCATTCTTAACACTTAATGTTCAGCCATTTTAGTTTAATCATTCTTGAGGCCATCATTTCAAGATCTGGGAAAATCCATACGACTGTGATTGCAGTGTTAGCAGTGGCCCCCTCCGCCCTACCCCCTACACCTTGAACAATGTTATGTGATTTGATGTGATCTGTTTATACCGATCATGTTTTTGAATCTTCTGTTTTTTCCCGAGTTCCTGGTGTAAGTCCCAGTTCTTGAGTGTGTTTTTGCCCAGACTACAGTATGTGCTCGTAAATTCTTTCTTGAGCCTTTCAAGTCTCCCTAGATGCCATTAGTGAAAAAAGAACAAGTTATTTTCTTTCTTTCTCACATGCTGCTGTATTTGGCTGTTTCAGTTTCTGTTTCACTGTTTCAGTTTCCTCGGTTCTTCTAAGAAGTGTGATTAGTCACGGGTTTGTGTTTCCAGAGCCTCCTGCCTTCTCTCGAGTTTTCTTCCTTTTGTAAGACTTTGTGTTTGCATTTGTTTGCTTTGTGTTTTTAAAAGAGTGAGGACTGATAATTGCTCAGCTTCTGTTGGTATTTGTATATTTAGGTTTCAGTGGTTTTTCCGTTTTTTTGTGTTGAAGGGTGACATTTAAAATAAGAAATGGATTTTTTGTCTTTCCTCCAAAGTTAGTCTCTACACTTAGGTTCTAGCACCTGCATATGGCAGATTGTACTTTAACCCCAAATCAAAGGCTCTAAGGCAATGTAACCAGGACGCGGTCAGCCTAATGCTCTTTAAGCCTCTGCGTTTTTCTGGAAAACCGAACTACTGCAGCTTATTCTTTTTCTGAACACATGCATTTCCGATCGATCAGGTGAGGATTGCCTAAGTTATCCGCTCAAATAAAAGCACTCAAATGTTCCGTGCTCATTTGGGAGCTCCAGAGCACCTGCTGCTCCAGCTTTTTTAAAGAGTACAAGCACTGGTTTGGTCACCCCAGACTTTCTGTCCCACTGAGGGCATCGCCCAGCTCCTGTTACCTTCTGAGGGTGCTGTCCAGTCTCCGTAACCTGCTGACACTTACTTGGGATCTAGCACCTACTAATGGCAGACTGCTAAAGTGTCTGCTTCTCACTTGCATGACCCGGGTTTGAGTCTCAGTCCTGACAAATTCATAGCGTTTAACCCTCTTTAGAATCCTTGTGGATCTTCAGGCTGTTCATGTGGAAAACATCCTCAGCTGCAATAAGTCGTTTCCAATTGAAAAGAACTCCAACCAGAATTGAAAGAGCACAGCTGACACAATATACATTTTACATTTAAATTGAATAGCTAGGTAAAACAAATACTTACTGTATGAACCACAAACAAGCTTAAATCCCAAAATTTCTGCTTTGATATAAGGAGGTGGGAGCTCAGTGGAGTCTGAATCAGAAGGTCACAAGTTCAAATCCCAACACCACAAAGCTACAAAATGAAATATATGTGAATGCATATATAAGCCATTAAACCCCAATACTGTGAAGTGTAACATCACACAATTTCTGTTCTTCGCTGCTGGGAATTTGGGTTCATGGCAAAAGTATCGGGTGTATTTTTTTAATCTGATGCTTGGCTGAAACTAAGCCATTTTACTTGTAAAGGCTTTTTACTTGTAACATGTACATTACAGCACAGTGAAATTCTTACTTTGCATATCCCAGCATATTCAGACACTGGGGACAGACATGATGCAGCACCCTATGATGTTAATGGACTTGTTCAAAAGCCGAAAAATGGCACTATAGCAATTCTGGGGCTTAAACCCCCTGACCTTCCTATCAGTAACCCAAGAGCCTTAACCACTGAGCTCCAACTTTCCCAAATGTACCGTGTACATTTCATCCTGTAATTTTGAAGTCCACAGAACAAGCATTACTCTATAACATTACTGCTCTGCTTAAGGGTTATGGAGTCCTGCTGATCAGTGTACACCAGATCTGCTCTCTCTCTCTCACTCACACACACACACACACACACACACACACACACACACACACACACACACACACACACACACTCCAATCACACTGAACCCAAACGTTCATGTACACTTCAAAATATTCCTTCACCTTCCCTAAAATGAATAATCATTAAGGATAAACAGATTCAACAGATTAAAAGGATAATTGAGGGATTTTAGGATTGAAACTGGATAATTAAAGGATTAGAAGCTTGGGTTTCCATTGGGGACGGTGGTAGGGTTCTTTTTTTTTTTTTTTTAAATAAAGGAAAATATAAAAAGACATTTTTGGATTGTAGTGAATTTAGAATGGTCAGGTTGCTTTACTATGTTGTGAATGTGTCCAAGTTCAGAGGTGAAAATTAATTCTTAGGGACTGGACATTCAAGATGCTAAACTCTTGTAATAAGAGGAGGTTAAAAAACGGCAGGTAATTAATTTTAATTTCAAAAACCTGTACAAATTTTTTTAAGTACAAGTCACCTACACACCTGATTCACCTTCTGTAGAATCCTACAATGTCTGCCCCAAAGCAAAACATTTATTATAGTCGAGTGTTGAACCATAATACAGAAGCCTTAAAAGTGGATGCTTGGCAACCCCCAGCCTTCTGATACGTAAGCCAAAGCCTTAACCAAGCCAAAGCCTTATCCACTTCCCTAACTAGATTTTCTGTACTTGAGCTGTAATCTAAAACCAAATCAATAATAGTCAATATTCTGTTTATATCAGTATTTAGATTCCTTTAAGGACACCGTCAAGTCATAAACAATGTTAAGCAAACACGGTCCAAAAAAACAAGAGTCAAGGGCGGAGAGAAACTCCACATCAGCGTTAAGAGCCAAAATAAGGAGAAGAGCAAAATCAGAAGCAATACAGAAATCTGTGACTGAAATGAGGTTGACTTTAAAGTAGATTTATCATTCAGAATTTCTCAATACCAAGCAATGGAAATATCTTGAACCTTGACAAGACCATGTTCTGCATTTTTATAAAAACTCACTTACATTTTAAGTTAACAATCATCAGGAGAAATTTTTACCCTTTCAAACTGTTGTATCCCCTTTGCCAATAATCCTAAGTTGTTGTATATCTCTAATCAGTTGTTCCTCTCTGCCTGTTTGTGTAGATGTGGTTGTATCTTGTGCTCCTGTCCTGTGTGTGGAGGTGTGAAAGTTACCCTAATGGGAAAGTTTCGGCCAGTTGTGACAACATGCTTCCTTCTCATGGAAGCTCAGCTCAGACGAGTGCAGCTCCTTACACCGTTACAGCAGACAAAAGCAGCTATAAAGAAGGAGACACAATCACAGGTAAGACACCATGCTGTACAATTACACGGCTGGTCCTACACTTGGACTAGAAACGTGAACAATTCGATTCAAATGAGTTTGAAAAGATTGTTTTGACTCCTGGGTTGTCTGATGTTTCTTTAGTTTCTCAGTGGTATAATATTCCCCTGTCATAAGCAACATCTTGATTTTTAACTGGAACTTAATGAGAAGAATTAGGCTTGTTAGCAAGTAGCAGACATGCACATTGCTAGCATTGTTTGTCTTTACTGAAAGATGAGCAACATGCAAATGCAAATACATGCAAATCAAACATCATTTTGACTTGTTAACGTAAAAAAAATAGATAATAAAAGGGACAAAAAGCAGAACCCAACTTTTTTAAAAAAAGATTCTTAACCTTTAATGAGACCCACAGCTTAACCTAAAAACACGTCGTTCACCACCTGTATAACCCAAGCGATGGCGCTAACCATGTGTGACGAAGCTACAATGTCTTCCTCAAATCAGACACCTCACATCTAATATTTTATCCTCATTAACAATCATGTCCAGACGTTCAAAATAAACAAATCTTTCATTTCTTGCTTTTATTAACAAAAAAGAAATTCATATGGTCTATGGGTTACTGAACAGAAGGTCAGGAATGCAAGTCCCAGCACTGACTAGCTTCACTGTTGGGCCCTTAACTTTCTCTGCTCCAGGGGTGGTGTATCATGGGTGACCTTCTGCTCTGACCTCAGCTTGAGGTGTTGCTTTTTTAACCAAGCAAACTTGGATATTGTTAATTTAACTGTTTCAGGAAGAAGTAGATCTTCACCCGTCGCTTGAACATAGTAGCTTTTCAACCTCCCAGCTGTAGCATGTACATCCAATATATCATGTGACATTGTGTGATTATAATCCCAATGCTGAAATTTGAGTTAAATCTAAACACCTGGTATGAGGACTTCTTTGCTGGAAAACAAAAACAGCAAACATCATCATTATTAGTGTATTTAAGTTGAACTTTTACTTGCTAAAAAAAGTATCATAATATATACAAAGAATATGAGAGAGAGAGAGAGCTAGCGCCGTGCCCAACCCCTTTTTAGAGCTCAGTTACAAAAGTGTTCTTTATGCTAAAGAAAGTGTGGATACAAAAGAGTGGTCAGGTTTCTGAGAGTGAAATACAAAAGTCATTCAAAAAAAGAAAGAAAGGAGCCCACAACACGGTAAAAACTGTATAACGCTAAGATGAAAATGTCCCTCAGACTTCAGGCAGTTGGCTAAAATGTTCTGGAGCTACATGGCTAATAAAGCTAACGAGTATTGACATGTCTCACCTCCAGTTTAGCATTTGCTCAGTTCCACAGAGATTTGGTGTTATTGTGTACCATTAGCAAACTGCGACCCGGGTTACGGTCTTAGGGTGGTAGTGGATTTGGACCATGTGCCTTTTCATCTCATTTTATAACAGTTTTGATTTTTATTATAAATGCTTGTTGAGAAAGTCGCTCTGGAAAAGGGTGTCTGATGTCTGAGGGTGTCTGCCAATTGCAATTAATGTAAATGCAAATAGGTCACATGACTAGCATATTTGTATTCTGTGCTCAAAACTCAGTAACTTCAATTAACCGAAAATGAACATCAGCCATAACATTATGACCACCTGCATAATATTGTGTTGGTCCCCTTTTGCTGCTAAAACAGTTCTGACCCAGTCGTCTAGACGTCACAATTCGTCAAACTCGCTCAAATCCTTATGCTCGCTCATTTTTCCTGCTTCTAACATCAACTTTGACGACAAAATGTTCACTTATTGCCTAATAAATATATCCACCAACCACGATGAAGAGATAATCAGTGGAATTTACTTCAGTGGTCATAAATTTATCAATTTACATTACCTCAACATGCAACTTTGCCTTTTCAGTGACTCTGAATGCGAACTCAGCGGGATTTACCGGGTTTCTCCTGGAAGCGAGGCTGGTGGGAAGTAACAGCGCTATGGGTACTTTCACTGTGGTGGACACTACCTCCCAGCTCCTGACCTGCTCGGGAGTGTCTGTAAGTCTCAGATCATTTCACAATCTACGCAATTATCAAATCAGACAAATAAGTTGTGGTAAGAAGTTAAAAAAAGCATTTATTTTTGGCTTGACATTTAGAACTCGGCCGTCTCGCATACATCAAAGATCCCAAAAGAACAGGTCCAGAGCAAATGGAAAGCACCAACATCTGGTAACCTCAACACCATTGAGTTCAGGTACAGAATCTTGCTTCCATTCCTTTCCCTCTTACGTTCTAGTGCCTGAACATGATTGTTTAGATTTCAGTTAAGCATAGAATCATCGCTAATCTCATCGGTAAATAGAGTTGAAATAAGATCCCGCTGTTTATAGTGTTTGATTTTTCCTATACTGGAGCCATTTGGCACTCAAACAGACTAAAAAAAACTCCATGGCCTCAATAATTTGAAGTTTCATCATTTATTTGAAAGTACAAACACAAAATGTGAAAGACAAAATAAAAAAAATAAAAAAATTCATATTTATAAAATTAAGAAGACCAAAGTACAGAAAACAAAAAGCCCATATAAAAAAATTAAGTGTTCACAACTAAAATCTTAGCTAAAACAAAAAGCAAACAGCATCACAAAAAAAGGACACCACTTATACATGATAAGATGAGGGAACAACTCACAAGAAGAAGCCTGCATAATGTTCAAAACTAAGCAAGAATCTGATAGAAAGGAAATTGAAGAGACACAGGTGGAGACACAGGTGGAGACACAGGTGGAGACACAGGTGGAGACACAGGTGGAGACACAGGTGGAGACACTAGGTAATAAGTGCAGGCCAAAGGAACACTCTGGTGACATCTGGTGGAAAAACATGGAAAAAGAAAAAAAGAAGGGCAGGATCCCCTATTTTGTGCTCTATTTTGCCATTAAAAATTGTTCTAAATAAATCCATAGCAGAATTGTCATGTTTCCAAGCAGAATAACATTGAATGAATCATGCATTTATGAAACAAGACCATGAGCAGAGCAAAGTAATAGCGGTCAATACAAAGACACAAATAAAAGGTATTAATGATAATTTGAAACTTCGTGAGCATTAACAGTTTAAGTAGCGCCAGACATTTTGCCAGTGCCAGCCGCATTGGTTTTGGACTTGTTTCAGTCTCAGCCCTTCACAGCCTTGGTCTTGACACACTCTGGTCATGGTCTTGACTTGGTGCTTCTTGAATACAAAACAATATAAATGATAATATATCCAAACAAGTGTTTTAATTATTAATAAAAAAAATAATAATTATCTGTATTTTATTAAATTCCCTTAAAAGTAGCATCTCAAAGAACAAAAAAATCTAAATAAAGATATAAAGATATAGGAAATAAAAAATAGTAATATAACTAATAAGAAAAATAATAATGAGAAAAATAACATAAGTAAATAAACAGAATACGTTACAAAAAAAAATAAAAAATCACAAATGCTATCCTGAATTTCTTTTTTTTAAACAGATTTAAAAACCGTAAAAAACTCAGCATGTCTGATCTCAGTGGGGAGAGAATTCCACAGCTTTGGTGCATGTGAGGTAAAGTCCCGATTACCCATAGAGCATAAACTTGTAGGAGGAACAACCAAAAGACCGGAATCTTAAAAGCTGTGTCAATGATGTGCCGCACCATGTAAGGCCTTAAAGGTCTGCGTTAGAACTTTAAAATGAATGCGGAATCTGACAGGGAGTAGATACAACAAATCCAAAACTGGAGAAATGCGTCTTAGTCAGAATCCTAACAGCTGAATTTTGGACAACCAGTAAGTTGTTTAAGATTAATAGATAATTGGTTAATGTAATCCGTACCTCGAATTGAAAAGTATTTAATTATTCAACATCTGGCCAATCAAAATCCAGAACTCAGGAACATTGTGCTGTTCTTAACCAACTGTAAATGGAAGCAGACTTTTATTTGTACAAATTTTTGTGTAACCCAATGCACATGTTTCATTCTCAGAGTAACATTTGTGCGTGACTTCTCCATCTACTGGGTGGGAGTGAAGAGCGCTCAGATCACCTACAGCGGCACATCGGTGAGACCCAGAAGTCTTCCATCTACACAACACATTTCCATGTTTAACTTCATTGTTTTAAGATGAAATTTAGTGCAGACAGAATAATGAAATGCATCCATAAGCTCAAGGGATGTTTCTATGAAAAGGGTTACCAAGTTCTATTTAGGGAAATCAAGTGGAACCACCAAACGGTGTTATAGTGTAAGATAGCGGTAGGAGAGACATCTAAAATAATGATATAGTAAAAAAAAAAAAGCAGGTTGACAGATAGAGACAGACAAATGTAAACAGACTTACACACAGACACACAAATAGACAAACGATGATGAAACCAAATACTGTTAGACGATTAAATATATTTACGTTTATTTCTATAGCGATTTTCACAATGACAAGTAAAAACGTACAGATGTTTATACACAGATGCAGATAGAGAGAGAGAAATACAGACAGAAAACAGTCAGAAAGAGAGACAGAAGTCTAGATATACTGTATAGACAGACATAAATACTGTCATAGACACAGACATAAAAAAACAGACAAAGACGGATATACAGACAGACAGACAGACAGACAGACAGACAGACAGACAGACAGACAGACAGACAGACAGACGTATGCACAGACTGAAATAGAGGCACACAACCAGACAAACACAGAAAGATCCAGACTGAAAAGGAAACAGACAGAGAGACAGAGAGACAGAGATAAAAAACAGAGGCATAGTCTGAAATTAAGAAAGACAGACAGAGACACAGACAGACAGAGAGAGAGGCAGATAGACAAAGACACAGACAGACAGAAATGCAGACAGAAATCCAGACAGACAAAGACTCAACCAGACAAATTGTATTTGATTGTTTACTGACATTATACGGGCTTTGGATTGTTTTGCTCCAGTCTGGGTCCACGTCCATATCCTCCACCATCTCCAACTCAGGCTGTGGCACCACTAAGACGTGTTTAAGCCAGCCGACCGGCTGCGACCCCGACAACTCCAACTGCTACTTCATGTCTGCCACCCCCCCATCCTCAGGGTCCGGGATCACATTCGAGATCTCTGGTCTTGCATCTGGCTACGTCTCCATCGGCTTCTCAGACGACAAGGAGATGGTGTGGACATCTCATTCTCTCTCTCTCTCTCTCTCTCTCTCTCTATCTCTCACACACACACTTGTTTCCTCTGAATATGGCATTACTGTCTGTTCATTACATTGAATTCCACTGAGCACTGACTGTGTGTGTGTGTGTGTGTGTGTGTGTGTGTGTGTGTGTGTGTGTGTGTGTGTGTGTGTGTGTGTGTGTTTTAAAGGGGAATGATGATATCTACATATGTGGGAAAAACTCGAATGGTGTGATCCAGATACAACACGCACTCTCTACAGGAACTACAACACCAACCAACATCTCACTGGTACAGACACACACACACACACACACACACACACACACACACACACACACACACACACACACAGACACATATACACAATCACACACGCAGTCATAGACACAGATACACACAAACACACACAGACACATCTACACGATCACACACAGTCATATATACACACACACACACACACACAAAGACACATACACAATCTCACACACAGTCATAGACACAGATATACATAGGCAGACACACTGTCGAAGACACCGACACACACACGACACATACAAACACACACCTACATACATATACACATTAATTTATTTTCTTTATCTATATATATATAAAGCTGAAATACCACTGACTGACTCACTCACTCATCACGAAATCTCAAAAACCACTGAACGGATTGCAATGAAATTTGGAACATAGCTTCCTCTTGGGTCTTAGGTGCTCACTAAGAAAGGGTTTTGAAAAATTCGGCCTGGATCGCGGCTAACTCGCGAAAAACCCAATTTCTCACGCATTGTAAACTCTTCAAATTAACAGTACGGATCCTCATGAAACTTACTACATTGTTTCTTATTAGATGTTAGATGCACGATAAAAATTATTTTCAAAGTAGTTTGCCCTGTATCGGTACTACAAAGGGGGAGTACGTTATTTGTTGACGTTACGTTCTGATCTCTGATCATCCAGTCCTGCTCAGTGCTTACTGCTTATTGCCATATTGCTTAGCGTTCTGCCTTCCGTAGAGAAGCATGGGTACGTTCAGCTATATATGTATATATCTATGATTTGTGTGTGTGTGTGTGTGTGTGTGTTTGTGTTGCAGGGGAATGTGACGGTAATCAGTGCATTAGAGAATAACGGAGTGATCAGCTGCTCCTTTACATCTAGAAACACAATCAGCACCACCAGGAGCGCCACATCCTCCAACAGCTACTACATCTTCCTCGCCAACGGGGCCACCAGCAACGGTACACACACACACACACACACACACACACACACACACACACACACACACAAAGTTAATATCCAGGCTGAAACACAATAGTGTTCATACTCACACACTTTCCATGAACAGTACACTAACATATACAGCACCTGAAAAGTGTGGAGTCTTTTATGGTTTTTGAGAGACACATGCGTGTTTCTTTCTATACAACAAACTCAGCAAAAGGCAGAAACACAGAAGAAGTGGACAGTGAACGAGTGAAAGAAAGTTCTGTGGAGTCCAAAGGGCACAAAGGGAAACCTCCAACTAGTGAAGAACATCTTTGGCAAGTTTTTGAGCGGAACGTTTGGATGCTCATAGTGTAAACCTGTTTTTCATACTAATGAAGGATTATTTAATGGAAATAAAGTGGAACATCTGGACATTTATAGATGATTTCTTAAACTGATTTTGGCAAAAGGAAATCTGAAGACTCAGTGTTTCCACACTTTTCACAGGTGATTTCTCTAATAATTTCATTTTCAGAAATAATAGCTAAAACTAATAACTAAAACTCAACATAAAAAAATTCAACAATGAATGTTAAAAATATTAAGAAATGAATTAATGTATTGAGTGATTGTTACCTATTCTATTTTATATATATATTTTTTTATAATATTTTTTGTTGCATTAAATACAAACAATCCTCAATGCATATTTTTATAACATATTTTTTCCACTCAAGAAAAAATAAATAAATAGAAAAAATGAAGTAAAAAGGGATTTCCCACATTATATTTACATATAAACATAAAAAAAACCACACAAAACTTACTGCTAATGTTCATTGGATTGGATACTTTTTTTTTTTTTATTAAAACATTCATAAGGCAATACCGTCTAAGCATAAATCGGAGTATGTGTAAAACAAACAATCACATTTTTATGTGTAGAAATTTGTTCACGTAACAACAAAAACAAAAAAAGTCCTTTAGAGTTCTGATGTGACTCAGCTGCTGTGTTTATCCCAAAATAATTATCATTTTCCATATCTCACAGTGTAACTTATCATTGTGGTCATGCAGGGATGAGTGTGTGTGTGTGTGTGTGTGTGTGTGTGTGTGTGTGTGTGTGTGTGTGTGTGTGTGTGTGTGTGTGTCAGAACATTCACCTGTTTTTAGTTTATCTTTTAGACACTTACTTTGCTGTTTGTTTTTTATCATGTTCTTGTAAACATGCCCTGATGGAGAAAACTAGAATACCATGAAGAATAAAAACATAAATATGAATTGTATCTGTAGTGTAAATAAGTGTACTTGAAGTGCAGGGCTGTGTGTGTGTGTATGTGTGTGTGTGTGTGTGTGTGTGTGTGTGTGTGTGTGTGTGTGTGTGTGTGTGAGTGTGAGTGTGTGTGTGTGAAATAACAACCTGATTGTGAGTTTAGATATTACAGTATTGTATACACCAGTCAAAAGACTCTGTGTGTGTGTGTGTGTGTGTGTGTGTGTGTGTGTGTGTGTGTGTGTGTGTGTGTGTGTGTGTGTATTCTCACTGCATTTTCAGTGAGCCCTTTTTTTTGTAAATTTCTATGAAATGTGTAGTGAAAGTGTGTATAGTCGTTGTGTGCAGTGAAAGTGTGTATAGTTGATGTGTGTAGTTTATATGTGTAGTTAGTGTGTCTGGTAAAAGTGTGCATAATTGATGTGTGAAGTGAAATTGTGTGTAGTTGACATTTGTAGTTTGTTTGTTGTTTGTGTGTATAGTAAAAGTGTGCATGGTTTATATGTGAAATGAAAGTGTGTGTAGTTGATGTGTTTAGTGAAAGTGTGTGTAGTTAATGTGTGTTGGTGTGTTTAGTGAAAGTGTGTGTAGTTAAAGTGTGTTGGTGTGTAATGAAAGTGTGTGTAATATATATCTGAAATTAAAGTGTGTGCTTGATGTGAGTAGTTAGTGTTTAGTAAAAGTGTGTATAGTTTGTGTTTAGTGTATGTGTTTAGTTGATGTGTAGTAAAAGTGTGTGTAGTTAAAGTGTGTGCAATTTATGTTTGTGGTTAAGGTGTGTATAGTGTGGTGTGTGACGTAAAAGTGTGTAGTTGATGTGTGTAATAAAAGTATGTGTAGATGATGTGTGTAGTTAGTGTGTGTAGTGTATATGTGAAGTGAAAGTGTGTGTGTAGTTGTGTGTAGTTAAAAAGGGTGTAGTTTATGTGTGTGGTTAATGTATGTAGTCGATGTGAGTGGTGAAATTATGTATAGGTTATGTTTGTGATCAAAGTGTGTGAGTTGATGTGTGTAGTTTATGTGTGACATGAAAGTGAGTGTAGTTGGTGCGTGGAGTGAAATTGTGTATAGTTTATGTGCATAGTTGGTGTGTGTAGTGGAAGTGTGTAGTTGATGTCTGTAGTTCAATTGTGTGTGTGTGTGTGTGTGTGTGTGTGTGTGTGTGTGTGTGTGTGTGTGTGTGTGTGTGTAGTTGATGTATAAAGTGAAAGTGTATGAGTGTATGAGTAATTGATGTGTGTAGAAAAAGTGTGTATAGTTTTTGTGTTGTGGAAGTGAGTAGTTTATGTGTAAAGTGAAATTGTGTGTGTGTAGTTAATGTGTTTATATTGTGTGCTCTGACAGGTGTGATCCAGATGCACCCGACCACACCTCTAATCAGCAGCACTAAGGTGGACATCAGCAGTCCTGTAGCTCTGGGAAGTGAATCAGAGCTTCCAGACATCATTAAAGCACACGGTAAACACCCCCCCCCCCCCCCACACACACACACACACACACACACACACACACACACACAGACACTGTGAGAGAGTATAGTTACTGTGTGTGTGTGTGTGTGTGTGTGTGTGTGTGTGTGTGTGTGTGTGTGTGTGTGTGTTTGTGCGCAATGTAATGTTTGTGTGATTTTATGATATAGTGTTTGCATTGAGTAATTGTGGGTAATGTAATTGTGTGTTTTGTGATTTTACGGTGTGCACAGGATGTAATTGTGTGTTTGTGTTATATAAATGTGTGTGTGTGTGTGTGTGTGTGTGTGTGTGTGTGTGTGTGTGTGTGTGTGTGTGTGTGTGTGTGTGATATGGTGTTTGCATGATGCAATTGTTTGTGTGATGTAATCATGTTTCTGATGTAATTGTGTGTTAGTGTGATGTAAGTGTGTGTGCATGTGTTTGTGTGTGTGTCTGTGTGTGCACATGTGTGTATGTGTGTGTGTGATATGGTGTTTGTGTGATATGGTGTTTGCATGATATAATTGTGTGTGTGTGAGATGTAATTGTGTGTGTATGTGTGTGATGTAATTGTGTGTGTGTGTGTGTGTGTGTGTGTGTGTGTGTGTGTGTGTGTGTGTGTGTGTGTGTGTGTTTGTGCGCAATGTAATGTTTGTGTGATTTTATGATATAGTGTTTGCATTGAGTAATTGTGGGTAATGTAATTGTGTGTTTTGTGATTTTACGGTGTGCACAGGATGTAATTGTGTGTTTGTGTTATATAAATGTGTGTGTGTGTGTGTGTGTGTGTGTGTGTGTGTGTGTGTGTGTGTGTGTGATATGGTGTTTGCATGATGCAATTGTTTGTGTGATGTAATCGTGTTTCTGATGTAATTGTGTGTTAGTGTGATGT
>NC_139574.1:2668525-2706025 GCF_946808225.1 Silurus aristotelis
TACAAACTTTTGCCCATAAACTTTTATCGATGCATTGTATAGAACAGAGTTCCGCATATGAGTCTTTTTTATATTTCTATATACTATACTGCCTTTTGAATCATTATATATATATATATACTTACACACACACATACATATATAAAATTCTATTTAAAATTAAATATATTAAATTGTTTTCTAAATCTGACTCTTTTCTCATTAGTAGTATTGATTGATAGTAATATTGATGTTTATTTTTTCTTTGAGTTTATTGTCAGGTCGTCATATATGCATAAAATGACCAAAAGTATGCATACACCTGACTACATCTTCCGTCTATATGTGGTTCTTCCCGACGAATTTGGAAACAATTCTAAAGACATCCTTGGAAGGTGGTAGCATGAAATTTTCCCTTCACTTCAACTAGGAGACCCAAACTTCTATTTAAATCAATTAATTTTATTTTTATAGTATGTTTAATGATCGACATTGTCCCAAAGCAGTTTTTGTCAAAGATAAACAAGTTATGAAGTTGGAATGTTTAGTTTCTATAAGTTTCTTCCTTATAAGTTTTGTCCCTAACTATCTAACCAGTGGCGAATGTGGTGAAGGAAAAACCTGTAACTTTCTGAAGAAGAAACCAGGCTCGACTTCATCTAGGTGGCACAAAATGTCCATCTATTACAGTTCCATCATTGTTGAGATGGATTGTTCAGTAAGAGGTGCTTCAATGCAGAGCTGTTTGTGCAAACTGCTATTAATTACAGTTCAAATCCATGCCATGACAATTCCTCTATGCACAAAGCCAACTTCATGAAGATCTGCTTTCCATGGGTTGGAGTGGAAGATCTCCTGCTATAGAGCTCCAACCTTATCAAACACCTTTGAAATTTCTTGGAATGTTGACTGCACCCCAGGCCTCCTCACCTCACTTACATCAGTACCTGACTTTTGTATCTTAATCAATACAAATCTCCACATAAATCTAGTGAAACATCTTCCCTGAAAAGTGAAGCTTATTATTTCAGTGAATGGGAACTAACTGTTATATAGGATGTTGAAAAAAACATACCAATCTTATTCACTGTGTCTCCAAACATTTGGTAATAGGGTGTATGTTATCTGTTTAAATATAAATCTCACAAAGTGAAATATTAGACACCTCTAGATTAGAGGTGTCTAATATTAGAAAAAGATATTAAGATTAGAAAAAAGTAAATCTTATACATGCTCAGGGTTTCTGTAGAAGTGGTGTGATAAGATAGAACCTTATCATCAGCACCCTCTGGTGTCTCTATGCTCTCTGTAGATATCTTGTTCCCCAGCATGAGGTCAGGGTGACCAACCAGGTGTGAAGTTTCCACCTCACCAACAAGTAAATGCTTATCACATGCCTGTACCCCCCACACACATGCATATACAGTATCTGGATAAAGATCTAAGCTTCCGTAGAGGCATGGCTAGAAATTATACTTGGATGAAGATCTGGGCTTTCATGGAGGCAGTGAGTTGGAATTTTAAAATAAAAAAAAACTAAAAAACTAATACAATTAAATTCTTCTACAAAGAAACCTCTCTAATAATAATGGACATTATTTTCTTTCTTATGCTGGATAATGACTAATGTTCTAGCAACTTTTAGCTGTTGAGCAAATAACAGTAAAATATATACAAAGGAAATCTCTCATGACGACATTAGGAATATCGCAAAGCATCGAGTTCCTGAAAGCAAACTGCATACTGCATCTATTACAACTGAACTAAACTGCAGTTTAGACCTTTCATCATTAAAAAACATTTGGCATCATGAAACCAAGAACTTCTTCTTTCGGCTTTTCCCTTTAGGGGGCGCCACAGCGGATCATCCGTCTCCATACCCCCCTGTCCTCTACATCTGCCTCTTTCACACCAACTACCTGCATGTCTTCCCTCATCACATCCATGAACCTCCTCCTTGGCCTTAATCTTTTCCTCCTTCCTGATGGCTCCATCCTCAGCATTCTCCTACTGATATACCCCATGTCCCTCCTCTGCACATGTCCAACCCATCTCAATCTCACCTCCCTCACTTTGTCTCCAAAACGTCCTACATGCGCTGTCCCTCTAATAAACTCATTTCTAATCCTGTCCATCGTCGTCACTCCCAACGAACATCTCAACATCTTCAGCTCTGCTACCTCCAGCTCCACCTCCTGTCTTTTACTCAATGCCACTGTCTCTAATCCATACAACATCTCAGGTCTCACCACAGTCCTATAAACTTTCCCTTTCATTCTTGCAGATACTCTTCTATCACAAATCAATCATTAAACGAAGAACACAACAAATAAAACCCAGAACTGTTGAGGAGCTTGAATACTGTATATGGGACAGTTACAGACAGAACTGGGCAGTGATAGAGGAAGTGAAGGGTTAATGCACCATGTTCAGGGTCATGTTGAAGAAGTGAGCGATTATTGCGTTAGGTTGGATGTTGTTATTGTGTGCTATATTGCTGGAGTCGTTTCTCCGCTGTGGCTTTCGGTGCAGAATGTTATTCCTCACATCTCGCCCACACACTCCTTCCTGAGAGACTCGTAACTGAAGGAAATATGAAGCCATGTGTTGTGTTCGGCTTGGAGTGATCTAATTAGCACATAATCACACCTCCTGTGCACAATGTTCCCCTAAAGCACTGTGTGAAGAACACACACACACACACACACACACACACACACACACACACACTGCATCGTCTCAGCTTTAAACAGTAACAATCCACCATTTTGTGCAAAGACTTTTTTGTGAATTGTGATTATTTTCTCACAGCACCACATCACCAGGTGTTTCATGTTCACAAATCACACATTAGTCTTATGACCAGGTGTCCACGAACGTTTTCTATAGAGAATACAATGTACTTTTATATGTATGTAGTGGGCATGTGGGTTCTTCAAGGTTTGAGATAAAAAGAGAAAAAACACAGAAGAATATTTCATTTCCACCTTCAAGTTACTCCATCCACACTTTACTCCAACTCATTAAAGAGAAAATCCCATCCAAGAAGACTCTCATAGACACTCAATTTTGTCCACAAACAATGTGACTGTATTTCATATTCTTCTTCGTTTGACTGCTTCCATAATGGGTCGCTACAGCAAATCACCCAGCTCCAATTCTGAAGATTCATAACATGCTACTAAAAAGATTTAAGATCCACTGACCTTGAAGTGACCCTTAATATTTTAAATGGTGTTTTTGGATAAGAACATGGTGACACAATGGTGTGGTAAACATGCTAGCTTGTACAACGGTATGCTATTGCACCATCTGACCAGTAGAGGCCACACTTTACTCAGTGATAACTGAGGATAGAGGTTTTGAATACACAGACACAGCAGTGACATATCATATTTTAGAAATATCATGTCAAATTGGGAACAGACATAAAATGTATGTGTTTATTGACTTTGGGATTTGAACCCATGATCATCCCAGAGCCAAATCCTCTGATTCCTGATCATGTTCTACATTTGAAGTGATCAAGTCAAGTCAAGAAGTGTTTATTGTTATTTCTACCATATATAGCTGATGCAGTACACAGTGAAAATGAGACAACGTTCCTCCAGAACACTAATGATTAGAATCCAGAGATACAGGATACTTTTGAAGGAAAATATATGATATATGATGACAAGCGCTTCGATCTAATACTGTATAAGAACCAAAATATGCTTTTGCACCATCTGACCAGCAGAGGTCACACTATACTCAGTGATTACCGAAGATAGCTCTTGTACAAAAAGACAACGCATATTGTAGGTTTGAATGCTGATGTCAAGTATGGGGTCAGTCATTAAATTAAAGGGTTTAGTGGCCTTGGGATTTAAACCTATGATCACCCCAGATACCAAACCTCTGATTCCTGATCATTTTCTTCTGTTTAAGTGATGATGGAGCTCTGTGTTGTGTGATGTTGCTCTATATTGTAGCATGTAGCACCAGGGTTCTGGAGAAACGTCGTCTCATTTCACTGTGTACTGCGACAGCTATATACAGTATGGTTGAAAGCTTTTTGACTTGACTTGAAAATTGGAATCCAGAGATGCAGGATTCTGAACAGCGGTGGACGAAGTACACAAACCATTTCCATGAGTTACAGTAGAGATCCATTTAGAGAAATATTAAATTTTTTACTTTCACTGGAGTAAAAGTACAAATGATTTTGCCTTTAAATGTACTTAAGTGTCAAAAGTACTATGATTTATTATAACTATAATGTTCCTATTATCATTTTTATCACAAGATTCTTTACTTAATCACCTCAGTTTATGTGTAAAGACTCGAATGTGACTCTCAGTACACTGATCTATTAATAGAATGATATTAATGACTCAAACACTGATTGATTTCTATTACAATCATCATGAACCTACGTGTGTTGTGGTGAGTTCGAGTCTGAAGTTTCTTCATCATTTATTCCTCTCTAAATGTTCTGCTTGATGTTAAACTGATGCTGAACTGTATGTTGGTGACCAGTAGATACACCAATCGCACGCCAATCAGAACGAGTGTAAAACAGAGCGTGTACTCGATCCTGATTGTTTGACCAGTTATTTATGTGTCCACAAATAAATAAGAAGGATCGACTGATTTTGCAAAATGTAAAGTAAAAATGAAGATATTTGACTTTTCAAATGTAGTGAAGTTTAAAACCCAAATAGAAACACTTCAGTGTAGTACAGATACATGAAAAAGCTGTTTAAGTACAGTAAAGAATTTCATTAATTACTTAATTATTGTCCACCACTGATTATAAAGGACTTATATAAAGTTCAATACAAGAGCCTTGACCTGATACTGTATAAGAACGAAAGCACAGTGTGTGAATGGTATGATAAATGGAGACAAGGTGGCGAGATATTAGTGTTATGGAATCTCTCAGCAAACATCTGTAAGTCTCAGGGGTTCTGATGTCAAAATAGTTTTCTACAAACAAAAGCTGAGATGGTCTGTAGAGCAATCGGTGAACACAGCTTTTCTTCTTTCTTTGATACACATCAGACATCTTCAGGTCAGCATCAACCTCCTGCTCTCTTTCTATACATTTCTCATTTCCCAGTTCACACCACATTGGATTGTGGACGTTTGTGTTCATCAGCCACAAGGGTGTTAGTAACGTCAGGTAGTGATGGAGGTGAGAAGGTGAGGAGGCCTGGGGTGCAGTCGGTGTTCACATTCAACCCAAAGGTGTACAGTAGAGTTGGAGCTCTATTGCAGGAGATCTTCCACTACAAACCTTATCGAATTACAGACCAATTTCAAATCTCCCATTTATGTCTAAGATTTTAGAAAAGATTGTCGCTGCCCAGCTATGTAACCACTTGCAGGAGAACAATATCTTTGAAGAGTTTCAGTCAGGTTTTAGGCCCCATCATAGCACAGAAACTGCTCTAGTTAAAATCACTAACGACCTGTTTTTAGCTTCAGACCAAGGCTACATCTCCCTATTAGTTTTACTAGATCTTAGTGCTGCGTTCGACACTATAGATCATGATCTTCTCCTCGATCGCTTACAGAATTACATCGGTATTCAGGGACAGGCATTAAGCTGGTTTAAATCCTACCTGTCCAATCGTTACCATTTCGTAGATTTAAATGGAGAGCTATCCAGGATAATGCTAGTAAATTATGGCGTGCCACAAGGGTCAGTTCTGGGACCCCTGCTTTTTACAATATACATGCTTCCATTAGGAAATATTATTAGAAGGCATGGAATTAGCTTCCATTGTTATGCTGATGATACCCAGCTATATATTTCATCCAAACCAGGCGATACAGCTCAATTAGCTCGCATAACTGAGTGTGTTGAAGAAATAAGAGATTGGATGACCCATAACTTTCTACTATTAAATCCTGATAAAACGGAGATTTTGCTCATCGGCCCAAAAAATAGTACACAGAAGCTCCAGCATCTCAGCCTGCATTTAGACGGTTGTTCTGTAACTACTAGTTCAACGGTAAAAGACCTGGGAGTTATTTTAGACAGCAACTTATCTTTTAAAAATCATATCAATCAAGTTACAAAAACAGCCTTCTTTCACCTTAGAAATATTTCTAAGCTAAGAAATATGTTATCTATATCTGATGCAGAGAAGCTCGTCCATGCGTTTATGACCTCTAGAATAGACTACTGTAATGCATTACTAGGTGGATGTCCTGCATCATTAATAAACAAGCTTCAGTTAGTTCAGAATGCAGCAGCAAGAGTTCTTACTAGGTCAAGAAAATACGATCATATAACCCCAATCTTATCGTCCCTACATTGGCTTCCTATTAAGTTTCGAATAGACTACAAACTACTGCTACTCACTTATAAAGCACTAAATGGTTTGGCTCCCATGTATCTATCCAGTCTCTTAACACGCTACAATCCGTCACGCTCCCTGAGATCTCAAAACTCTGGGCTTCTAGTAGTTCCTAGAATAGCAAAGTCCACTAAAGGTGGTAGAGCATTTTCACAT
This sequence comes from Silurus aristotelis, assembly GCF_946808225.1. Taxonomy (NCBI): domain Eukaryota; kingdom Metazoa; phylum Chordata; class Actinopteri; order Siluriformes; family Siluridae; genus Silurus; species Silurus aristotelis. The sequence continues at coordinate 2,675,011 of NC_139574.1, forward strand.
TTAGCTCCTAAACTCTGGAATAGTCTTCCTGACAGTGTTCGGGGTTCAGATACACTCTCCCAGTTTAAGTGCAGATTAAAAACATATCTTTTTAGCAAAGCCTACACATAACACACATCACACACATCACATCACAACCTTGTGCTCCAGAACATCTGATCACATGCACATTATCAACTTGTGCTGTTAATATCATGAACAGCAGCTACGCTAATTCCTCTCCACTGCTTCTCTTTCTCTCCCCATCCCGAGGCTTCCTGAGGTTTGGCCAGCTCCAGTCACGTCCCACCTCGTGAAGATTATGGACCTATGGATGATCATGGAGAAGTAGATGCCGAGTGTTTAAAGGCCCTGGCATGGAGAAGCTGATGCTGGATCTATGATGATCACAAATTGTTCTGTATTGTTGAAAGATTTATGACCAAACTTTTGATGTCACCCATATGAGGATGGGTTCCCCTTTGAGTCTGGTTCCTCTCAAGGTTTCTTCCTCATATCATCTAAGGGAGTTTTTCCTTGCCACTGTCGCCACGGCTGCTCATCAGGGACAAACGCACACCATTCACCTTCACTGTTGTTTTCTGTAAAGCTGCTTTGAGACAATGTCTGTTGTGAAAAGCGCTATACAAATAAACTTGACTTGACTTGACAAACCATGTATAGCATTTTTTAATGGATCTGACTTTATGCACAGGTTTGGGTTTGAAAGCAAAATTGTATCATATCGCATCCAAAGACGTTCTGTACAATTAAATGCTTCCGGATCTGTGGGAACAGTTTGGACAAGAACCAAATATGGCAAGAATGGTCAAGTGTCACAATACGTTTTCTCCATATAGTGTATTTCTCTCCAATATGATTAGCTAATTACATAATGAGCAGTGGTGGTTTAATGGTTAAGAACCTGGTTGCTGATCAGAAGGGTTCAAGCCCCAACACCACTAAGATGCCACTGGTGTGTCCTTGACCCAGGCTGATTGTACACTCTGACCTCGATTCCAAAGCAATATTCTGCTATTACATTTACATTTAGAAGACACCCCTATCCAGAGTGACATACAAAAGTTATTTGAAGGCTCCATCAATGATTACATCAACACTGGTTTACTTGGTTGGGAACATCAGATACAGTACCATCAACCTAAAAAACTGTTGGAAGGAATTATAAAAAAAAAAATTATTTTATTTTTATAAAACAAACATGGAAAGTTGGCACTAGGTCAGAAAAACATCTGGCATCTAGGGGAAGTCTCTTCCACCACCTTGGTGCCAGAACAGAGAATAGTTTTGATGTATACCTAACTTCACCTGTAGGAGAGGTGGTAGCTTAGTGTTTAAGGCACTTGTACTTTGGTTTTGAAGGTCATAGTTCAAATCCCAGCCACACCAAATGCCACTCCTGGACCCCTAAACAAAGCCTTTAACCCCATAACTGCTCCGTTGTATGAATATCAATGTAAGTCGCTCTGGATGAGGGCATCTGCCAGATGCTTTAAATGTAAGTGTACCTCTCACTCTGAGAGATGGTGGAACCAGTCGAGCGGTGCTAGAAGATCTGAAGGAGTGTGGTGCAGTGTGAGGAGTGATCAAAACTTTGAGGTCCATTTATCTCTTTGTAGACAATTTATAATTAGCAGACGCCTTTATCCAGAGCGACTTACAGTTATCTCAGTTATCCAGCTGAACATTTGAGGGATAAAAGCCTTGCACAAGGACCCAGCAGTGGTAGTTTGGTAACGCTGGGATTTGAACCCATGACCTTTCAAATAGAAGTCCAACATTTTATCCACTGAGGTAACACTTCCAGCATTGGGATTTTCTTCCTGCTCTGCAGCAGTTTGCCAAGAATTCTATATTTGGATTTAATAAAAACGAATGAATGACAAATTGTATCTTTTATCTCTTTATAATTACATCCGTTTAAACTGTTCAATCGTGTAGAAGAAAAGAAAACAGAAAACTTCATTTCAATCACTGTACATCTCTTTTTCGAATGAGCCGTCGCTACGGAAACGATATGAACCAGCGCTACAGTCAGAGCTGCTCTTATAGAGAATGAATCCCAATCTACAGCTCGGCGCCATCAAACGACTCGATATTTCACCCAGAGCATTGAAGGAGATTTATAAAGAACCGCTGAGGAACATAATAATTGCCCGCTGTTAAGATTTTACTCACGCTATCATTATAAAATCATTGCAGTTTTTTACTCAAAATCTCCTTCAAGCGAGTTTTTTCACGGCCACAAATCAGGAGGCCGACTGGCAACGAAGGTCGAATTATTTCTAACCAAAAAAAGAAAAAAAGTTCTAATCGCTAAGAAATCAATTGCTGCAATGGTGTATTTCTTCTGTGAAGGCCACAACGTCTTTACATGGTATCTGAAGTGACTGAATTTCTGAAACGTCCAAGAACGGCGACCTCGTGGTCATTGTTTCGAACGATTGTGAAGGAGAGGAAAAAGAAGAAAATACAGCCTTTGTTTGAATTGCAAATACGAAAAGACCATTAATCCTGAGTGGAAATATTTAATTAGACGATGTGGCGCTAATGGAGCAGCGAGATCTCTGGCCTGTTAGTGCACAGTAGGGGGTGATGAAGCTGTTTAAAGTCTGCAGAATCTGAATCCTAATACGTGTCCAAACAGCGCATTAGGAGCTTTGTCCTGGCTACCGAGGTGGCCGTTTTCCTGAAGAAGAAAAAAAGCCTGCTAGAGATTGCTTTCAAATCATCTGGCAGATTAGTGTTTGGAAGTCAGCGTGCGGGGAACAGGGGGATGAGTCATCGCCAGGAGTTCAGTAATGAGCTCTACAATCGCACTTTATTTACTAACATTATCCTGTTTAGAAGCAGCAAATCAGATGCTGTGTGTCATCAGCTGCAGTGGTTGAAATACGGTGGACGGAATGAGTTCTGGTCTGGACACCGAACAGGGAATTTTTGTACCTCGTCGTCATCAACGCTGGCAGGATTCCACTTCAAATTGTATTTCTCACATACACAGTTATACAGAGTACGACATGAAGCGAAATGCTTTTTTTTTTTTATAACTGTCCAACATGTAAACATGAAAAATAGAAATAGAATATAAAGATAAAAGAAAGTAAAATAAATAAATTACAATAAAATTAAGAATAAAGTATGTATACAAGTATATTAAAAGTATAACTCAAAAGTATGAAGATAAGGTTAAGAATAATATATATATATATATATATTTATTTATTTATTTATTTATTTATTTATTTATTAGAAGCAGGAAAATAAAGTTTGACAAATTTGTGACGTCTAGACGTCTGGGTCAGAGCATTTCCAAAACTGCAGCTCTTGTGGGATGTTCCTGGTCTGCAGTGGTCAGAATCTATCCAAAGTGCTTCAAGGAAGGAACAGTGGTGAACCAGCGACAGGGTCGTGGGTGGCCGAGGCTCATTGATGCACGTGAGGAGCGAAGGCTGTCGTTTATGATCGACAGGTCAGAACTGTTTTATGGGCAAAAGGGGACCAACACAATATTAGGCAGGTGGTCATAATGTAATGGCTGATCAGTGTATATATATATAAATTTTAATTGAGAAAATGTACAATTTTAAGGAAAATAATAAGTAATTCTTAATTTGATGGCTGCAACACGTCTCAAAATTTCTTCGTTATTAAAATTGAACAGTTAGAAAAAACATTTTGCAAGTAATGAAGGTTAATAGACAGCAGGTCAGTAAGATGATTGGGTATAAATAGTGTATTTTAGAAGTAGTTACTCTCAGAAGTAAAGATGGGCAGAGCTTCATCAATCTATGAAAGACTGTGTCTACAAATTCTGGAACAATTTCCGAATAATGTTTAACATCAAATTACAAAAGAGTTCATCATTTCCAGAACATAAAATCATCAAAAGTTTCAAAAAATCTGGAGAAATCTCCGTGCACAAGGGACACGGGTCAAAATCAATATGGGACTCTCACTGCATTTAAATGCAGGTTAAAGCTTGAGCCAAAGCTTATTTACTATGCACTGAGGCAAAGTGAAGAATATTAAAAAGTGAAATAAAGCTGCTGATGGCATTTCGTGGGTCATGTTTCTGGATCATAAGAGCTACTATAAGTACAAAAATTCCAAATGTGTGCAGGGCACAATATAAGATATGTAAGTGTAGAATATATGATATATGAGATATATATATATATATATATATATATATATATATATATATATATATATATATATATATATATATATATATATATATATATATATACACAGTACAGTACAATCATATATATGTCTATATTTATACAGAGACGGTACAGAAAGACACAACACTGAGGTAAGTTAATGTACACTGAGGCTGGCTGTAGGTGGATGCACATGCAGATATTCTCATAAAGAAACATGAAATAACATGAAACTGGGACACAACAGACATCCATAGGTTTTAGCAGACGCCTGAATACAGACTGACTTTTATCTCATTCATACAACTGAGCAGCTCTGTTTTTCTACAGGATTTGTTTAGGGGCCCAGGAGTGGCAGCTTGATGTGGTCCAATGCCTTAACCACTAAAGCACCACCTCCTTAATGACATTAGTGTGAGAATTAGACAAGAACAACAACCATTAAAAGCCCAATAGGAGTCTCATGTAATGCATGGAATACATGATAGCAGAGGTGGACACAAATGCAGGGTAAGAACATTTATTATAAATAAACAAACATCCAAAACATCAAGACAACACGAAAATGTGAAAACAGCCAAAGGTTGGGCGATTAACGAACAAGGAAATGTTCACAAGGCAAGAATAAGAACGAGAAAAGGAAAATAAGATCAATAACCGGAAACACATGAAATATGGAACATAAACAGCTTAATAATTGCAGTGGATCTGAACAAGTTTGCCTGAATGTTCAAAGTGTGGAGTCTTTTATGGTTAATGAGACATGTGCATTTTTATTTTGTTTCTATGCAACAAACTATGCAAAAGGCAAAAACACACAAGAAGTGGACAGTGAACGAGTGAAAGTAAGTTCTGTGGAGTCCAAATGGGACATTTGTTTCTCTAACAGAAGAACTTGTGTAGGAAGGAGAACAGGAGAGAAGATGTTATCAGACTCCCTCACCCCCACACTCACACATGGAGGTGGATGTTGAATAGTTTGGGGTTGTTTTGGAGCAGGGAAGGTTCCGGAAAGTGAAAGGAATCCTGAACCAACATGACTCCCATTCCAACTTCTCTGGCATGAACTGGATCACAAGAAAGAAATCTCCAACTAGTGAAGAAAGTATTCCAGCTGAAGTTTGGATTAACAAACTGTTCGGATGCTATGAAGCTTTATTTTACAGACATTACAAGGAACCAATGATTAGACAGAGGCAGTAAATGGGTTTGTTTGTAAGCCTGATGGCCTGTAGATAAAAACTCATTTAAAGTTCTGGCTTAACCACTCTTATAGCATCATGCTGAAGGTAGGAGTGTGAAATGGCTGTATTTGGGGGTGACTATTAATCTTGATGATGTTGATTGCTCTCTTAAAGTCTCTGGTCTGGGAGAGGCTCTCCAATGTTACTAAGGTTGTTCCAGATACAGTTTTGGTAGCTTGCACCACCCACTGTAGAGCCGTATAATCATGTTCCTAATGCACCCTACGAAGCTATGTGCGAAAAATTAAAAGACCGATAGTGTTCCGAATTACTAACCTTAAAATAACTGGATAGTAGGGAAGATATCTATTTTCAGCCGCCTGCCTAAATTATGTTAGTACATTCCAAACAATGTTACTAAACATCAGGTAGCTAGCAATTATTTACTTACATACGTTAACCCTTACACATTATAAAGTATGTAACATATTTGAGGGATTCCAAAAGTTGTAATGAGTGACCATAGCAGGCAGAGCTCAGGTTACATAGTGGATGATCTACAGGGTGGGTGAAAAGTAAAGTAACCATTCAATATTTAATGGCTATAGAACTTGGTGACCTTATTTGAATGCAGTATGGTGCACCACCCCATTTTGTTGGTACTGTACATGTTTGGTTAGACCAGCATTTTCCAGGATGTTGGCTGGGTCGACGTGGACCTCGTGAATGGCCTTTAAGAAGTCAAGATCTCAGTCCATGTGATTTGGCTCCATGTAGGAGGAGGTGTACAGGATAAAGCCTTGCACACTGGAGGACTCGGAGGCACGGATTCAGGAAGTTCTCAGCAAATGACTTCCTTTAGAAGACTGACTGTGTATAACAGATAAAACCATGAAGGATGTTAAAACCGCACTCAGAAAACAAGACAAATTGGGTAATCTGAACTAAATGATGTTTTGCTAATATAATAATATGACCTTAATGTCACCCATAATCAGTCAGAAGGCAGAACTTGTGCAAATATTTGATTCATTTATGACTTCCTTCTTCGAAGTACTGCTCAGGTGGGCAGCAATTTTACATTTCAAACAACCCCTTCGTACGTGTCAGAGGTCTTGTTGCAAATTCTAATTTATTAAATCAAAGCTAGTGGTACAGTGCAGGGCCGGTTCTAGAAATTTAGAGTACCTAAGCAAAATTTATATTGGAGGCCCATGGCCTTCTTTGCTCCACCTTTCAAAATAAATAAAAAGCACTTAAAAAATGTTTTATTTGTACAAAACTTGTTATTACTACTTTAATAGATTTACTTAAATGTGCATATTAATTAACCTTTAACAAATTCAACACAAAAAAAAAGAAAAGAAAAATATCATCTGGATCAGCTCTTCATATTATTCATTGGCCAGCGCCACCTAGCTGCAATTGATGTTTTTTTTTCATTTGCAAACTTTTTTTAGTATCTTTAGTATTTCAAAAATCAGCTCTTGATGCAATGTCAGCTCAGTTTTAAGTCATAATACACGAGCAAATTAAAAGTCTTTATACGTCAACGGCGTTCACCAAAAAGTTGGATTTTGTTCATCACTATACGCAGTTTCTTCATGCATTCAGATAAATGCTGATATGAACTGGTTTCTCTTTATGTAAGTGACATTTTGTATATACAGTGGTACCCTGGAACTCGCGTTCTGAGACCCCCGCGAGTTTACAAAATCCATGATGCACCCCCGCAGCCCCTATGGTACCTTAGTGAATTCAGTAAGTAAGTTGGTTCCCTTTTGGTGCATACTTAACAGAAAGTGTGAATTATTGGAAATTAATGCTTAATTTATTACTTAAAATAAATAATACAATAGTGTTGAAAAAATTGCATGAAATTTGCAAAAAAATTACTAACGTTCCTCAACATTCAGTCCCATTGCAGATTCCCAAATTTTTTTTTAAGATAATCTGCAAAGCTGTTGTTAGGTTCCAAATAAAAACCTGCAAATTTTCTGAGCTGCGAGTTCCGAAAACTTTGTCCATTGTACTGTACAATGGACAAAGAGTCTTGTCTGATGCTGGCAGTAGGCAGTTGCTTGCTCTGCCTACAGCCAGCATTACCCCTGGGTACGGATGTAAATGATTAGTAATCAGGGGACTGTGAAATCCGGTCATGTATTTTTAAGTCTATTGTTAAAAACTGCTTTTTCAAAAACCACGCATAAACCTTATTTTGTCAAAAATACGAACACACACGTATAAGTTGTTTACATATTATGGTAGCCCAGTTTGTGCTGAATACAGTGTAATAAGTCTTTTGACAATAATATATTTTAAAATAAACTAAAAAGAACCAAATGAAAGAGCACGTCAAAATCTCTCAAGAGGCCAAAAACACCCTCAGACTCCAGAGGGTTAAACACCTGTAACAAGAAAACGTTGACATTTAAATGAGTGTAAACCATTGTAGGACCTGTTCAGCAGCATTGCATTGGAATCATGTTTCAGGAAATTGGGCTATGAGCTGTACAAACACGTATCACTTTGCTCCGGGTCGAATTTCATCTGCTGGATTTATGTCCGCAGATGTATTGGACATCAGAAGTCAAAACATAAATTCACCCGCTGAGACCTTCCTGCTGTTATGTAGATGCCTGTGTAGTTCAGCACAATCTCTGTACTGACATTTAGAATTAAAGACGACTACAAACCCTCCTGAATGTTCCCCTGGGCTTGCTTGACTTGCTTGTCCTAGCAGATGTTTGACTGAATGGCATGTGTCAGGGGAAGATAAAGAGGGTGAGGAAAATAGCTTGCCTATGGGTACAGCATACAAAAAGGTCAGGTCTGGGATTCTGCCTGTAGACTCTTTATATCACAGACGAGCCAAAAGAAGCGAGTGTTTCTAAACTGGTGACCTTCTAGATTCCGCATTACATATTTCACCACAAAAATATTTATTGTATAAATGACAGTAGTCCTCTAGAGCATTTCTGATCTACCCCCATTTGATGCATGGAAAGAAGTCCCGATCAGAACCATGTGCCCACCAAAGCCGGGCCATAAACATAATTAAATAGATCAATAAAAGCTTTAGATTTTCTAATAGATTTGTATTAGAATGAGTTTTCCTACAATGATGGTTATTGTTTTCTTTGTACCAGCACTTTCCAGCTGGCGGTTTGACCAGCTTGTGACAAACAAAGATGGATTTTTCAGTTCAGTTGTTCTGAGATTGTCTGTACTGGATGATTCAGCATTTCGCCTCAGAATATTAAAACTCCAAACCGTGACTCTTTTGCAAAATTCTTACATCGTCACAAAGCAATTTTTCCTGAGCTCATAAGTTCATAAGCAATCTGGAGCTTCTTTTGGGAACATCTAGAAGCCTGGAATGAGCCCTGGGCCTTTAAACGGCACATTCACACACCCATTCAGAAGCAGGGGAGATTTTGAATCAGTTGGACTTTTGGCAGGTTATTGGCTGGTAAAAGCAAACCAGGAAACTCAAATTCAGCTTCTTCAGATTACAGTGTGAAATATGAAATGGAGCAGTTCGAAACCTGATGTACTGGACTCAGGATACTAGGGCTCAGGACTCAGGATACTACATGGGCTCCACAGAATATTATAAACTCTTCACTATTCTGAGTCTGTTGCAGAAGTAGAATAGCACTCAGAGGCAGACTTGACAGGAATTTTGCACAGTATAAATCCAGTGATGATATGAAATAAAAAATTAAACACACTCTTGAGTTGCCTGTGTAGCTCGAGATAGATGAATCTTTTAGATATAGAATGCAGTAGCCAGGGTTCTCACAAGGTCGAGAAAATATGACCACATTACCTCAATCTTATCGTCCCTACACTGGCTACTTGTTAAGATTTGAATTGACAACAAACTACTGCTACTTACTTACAAAACACTAAATGGTTTATCTCCTATTTATCTTTCTAGCCTTCTAACACACTACAATCCGTCACACTCCTTGAGATCTCAAAACTCTAGTAGTTCCTAGAAGAGCAAAGTCCACTAAAGGTGGTAGAACATGCTCACATTTAGCTCCTAAATTAGCTCTTTGGAATAGTCTTCCTGACAGTGTTCGGGGTTCAGACACACTCTCCCAGTTTAAGTGCAGATTAAAGACGTATCTTTTTAGCAAAGCCTACACATAACACACGTCACTCATCATAATCTTGTGCTTTAGTACATCTGATCACATGCACATTATCAACTTGTGCTATTAATATCATGAACAGCAGCTACGCTAATTCCTCTCCACTGCTTCTCTTTCTCTACCCATCCCGAGGCATCCTGAGGTTGCTCCAGCTCCAGTCATGTCCCACCTCATGAAGATTATGGACCTTAAAAAAATTAGATGCCCACAAACATCCCGAACCATCTTGAGACGAACGTGCCAATTGGATCTCACTTCACATGGAGTTTAGACATTGGACCTTTTTGAGTGTAAAGGCTCTGGCATGGAGAAGCTGGTGTTGGATCTATAATGTTCCCAGATGTTAAGCTGTTTTGTTGCTCAGTAGCTCCTGGTTCCATAACATAAAATTACTGTAGAAGACTGTGGAAAGAACATCACTCATAATCACACATTCCAGTGCTCATGTTAGTTCTCACTCTCCAGTGTTCTGTATTGTTTAAAGATTTATGATCACACTCTTGATGTCACCCAAATGAGGATAGGTTCTGTTTTTGAGTCTGGTTCTTCTCAAGGTTTCTTCCTCATAACATCTAAGGGAGTTTTTCCTTGCCACAGTCACCCCTGGTTTCATCATCAGGGATTAACACACATCATTTACCTTAACTCTTAAATTCTGTAAAGCTGCTTTGAGACAGGGTCCGTTGTGAAAATCGCAATAGAAATAAACTTGAACTTAAACTTGAATGTAAAGGAAGAAAGTGTGTTAGTTTAAAAAGTAAAAGGGAAAGAGAAGTTATTTTAATTGGCCATGATTTCAACAAAGTGGCCAAAGGGGAAATCTTAGAATTGTCCTGGTAGGTCAAAAAATCCTGATGAGGGAATGCATTACCTGGAATGAACAGTATTTTGATCTGTTGCATGGTAAAAATTTCATCCATTATGAAATGTACATAAGACATGCTGAGATCTGAGCCAAGATCTCTGCTCAGTCTGAACGGGATAGGGGTATGAATATTGATGTGAGGATATGACCCCACCAAAAGAGTATAAATGGAAAACAATAGATGAAAGAGATGGAGAGGTAAACACGTTCACCATTTTGGAGCATGACATGAGGAGGGCATTCAGGAGAGTGAATATGAGGAAGGCAGCAGGACCAGATGGCATTACAGGTACTGAGATATTTAACCTCTCACTGGAACAGTCTGTTGTCCCCTTAAACATTCCACTATTGTTCCTGTCCTGAAGAAGCCCCAGCCCCCCTGCCTCAGTAGTAATGAAGTGCTTTGAAAGACTGGTCAGAGACTTCATCACTGCCTCACTACCAGACACACTGTTACATTACAAATCTTCTACACACAACGATGAGCCACCTGGACTACAGGAAAGGGAATTATGCAGAAATGCTGTTTGTGGACAGTTCAGCATTCAACACCATAGTTCCCTTCATGCTCACCTCTAAGTTGGTGGTCCTGGCACTGTGTAAATGGATCTCTAACTTCCTGACAGACAGACCACAAGCCGTATGGGTGGGCAAACACACATCATCCTCGGCACTGGAGCTCCTCAGGTTTGTGTTTTGAGCCCCCTGCTGTACTCACTGTACACATATGACTGTGTGGCCACTTCCAACTCCACCACCATCATCAAGTTTTCTGACGACACTGTTGTGGTCGTCAGCAGGAGGTTGTCCGTGATGAAATGATGAAATGCCACCTACCTACAGAAGGTTTAAAACCTGGAGAGATGGTGCCAGAAGAACAATCTTCTCCTGAACATCAGCAAGACTAAGGAGTTGATAGTGGACTTCAGCATGAAGCAGGGGCGGTCATACCAACCTCTAAACATCAATGGGACCCCAGTGGAGAGAGTGGACAGTTTCTGGTACCTAGGTGTTTACATCACATAGGACCTGTCTTGGTCCTGTCACATCAACACCCTGGTGAAGAAGCCCGGCAGTGTCTGTACCATCTGAAACACTTAAGGGACTTTAAACTACCCTCTCAGGTGCTTAGGACCTTTTACACTTGCACCAGTGAGAGCGTCCTGATGGGTAGCATCACTTCCTGGTTCGGGAACAGCACCATGCAGGACAGGCGAGCCCTCCAGAAGGTGGTGCGGTCAGATGAATGTACCATCCACACCGAGCTCCCTAACCTGCAGAAAAGTTACAGCATGCGGTGCCAGACCAGGGCCAGGAAGATTATGAAGGACCTCAGCCATCCCAATAATGGATTTTTTTTCTCTGTTGCGTTCAGTGAAACGATTCTGCTCCTTGAAAGCAAACACAAAGAGAATGAGGAGGAGCTTTTTTTCGCAGGACATTCAGAGTTTAAACCAGGAAACACTCAGGATCCAAAAATCTTCACTTTATTCCATCACTGTACAATTATTTCTGCACAACTTTTTTTGCACTATTGTATGATACCTTAACGCTGGACTGTCACTTCGACACAGTGTCTCTTTATACCACACCACACTGCACATGGACACTTTAAGGACAATCACAAAAACACATTCATTTGTACTCTGTCAATATTTGCCATACTCATTCATGTATATAAATATCTTTTTCTATACTTTATACTCTTTTATTTATTTACTAGCTGAACGTACCCATGCTTCGCTACGGAGGGCAGAACGCTAAGCAATATGGCAATAAGCAGTAAGCACTGAGCAGGACTGGATGATCAGAGATCAGAACGTAACGGCAACAAATAACGTACTACCCCTTTGTAGTACCGATACAGGGCAAACTACTTTGAAAATAATTTTTAGCGTGCATCTAACATCTAATAAGAAACAATGTACTAAGTTTCATTAGGATCCGTAATGTTATTTCCAAGAGTTTACAATGCGTGAGAAATCGCGTTTTTCGCGAGTTAGCCGCGATCCAGGCCGAATTTTTCAAAACCCTTTCTTAGTGAGCACCCAAGACCCAAGAGGAAGGTATGTTCCAAATTTCATTGCAATCCGTTAAGTGGTTTTTGAGATTTCATGATGAGTGAGTGAGTCAGTCAGTGGTATTTGAGCTTTATATATATATATATATATATATATATATATATATATATATATATATATATATATATATATATATATATATATATATATATTATTTATTTTTATTTTTTAAACCTTATTTTCTATTTCTTTTTCATGTTTAAATGTTGGACAGTCATATAAAGTATTTCACTGCATGTCGTACTCTGTATGTATGTATATGTGACAAATAAAATTTGAATTTGACCAAGTACTGAGCCTTGTGGGACATCAATGATAAACATAAATGGAGCAGATTCTTCATGTCTCCTCCATGTTACCACAAAGACCAAGACTCCCGTCTGGAATTAAAACGAGTCCTGCCAAATGCCACTAGAGGATAAAAACTGATGATAATTTTGCTGATCTGGTAGTATGGAGCTTCTCAGTAAAAGAGTTTCTGTGGAACATGCCAGACTGGTTTGGATCTTGGAGGTTATTCTATAAGAGACTGAGTAAGACAGTTATTTGTATGGGGTACAGTTGAGGATTTACAGAGGTAACACAAGTAAAATGGGCTGGAAATGGCTAGAGATTTAGAGATGGATGGAAATAACCCTAGCATTCTTGAATGCAATTAGGACACCAGCATGTAAACAAATTACATTTACTGCATTACTGTAATTGAGCAGTTCTTTTGTGTACGTCCACTTTTTAAAGTAATTTTTATCTGTCATTTTACTTTTACTTAAGTAAGTTCTGTTTCAGATATTGTACTTAAAGACATTTTAATTCATATCCGTTACTGAGTAAAAAAAGGAATGAATAAAAGAAATGCATTGGGGGGAAAAAAACGTTCTGAATGGAGAACAAACTCACTAAGCTCACAAGAAAGAAAGATGGAGACGGACAAGACAGACGCCAGTGATTCAGACGCGACTGAAAGCAAAATGCCGTCAGATTGAAAGCTTTTCAAAGCGTGTCTGAATTCTGAATCTGCATTTGCGACGCACAATGAAGCTAGCTCTTTACCAGTGCCACGATTTGAGTGTCATATGAAAGGAATGAAAAGTGTTATATTGCAAAGTAGATCTGCTGATGATGCATTAGATTTAAGCATCACTGTATAACCCATCACACACTTTCGATGAGAATGCGGTGCCCAATCAAAGCGTCTTGATTTGTTCGACGCGGGCGCTCGCCGTCTCGCCGTCATCCGAATCTGCATTTGTGATTTCTCTCGTTATCTTGAACAGCATTATAACAGGAGATCTTTTTTCTCCTGCAAAAGTGCTCAGAGGTCATGACTAAATCTCAAACAATACCCAAGCTGATGCTTTGCTTATTTGATATTTTACATAATGTACAGAGTAACGGACACAGGCATGACCAGATTTGAGAACATTCCAATTACAAACTTCTTCGTCGTCGTCATCCTCGTCTCAACCGTCTGTGAGTATCTACACATCAGCATGTTGAGTCTTCAGGTTCGGTTCTACACGTTTTGTGATAAAAACACTCTGTCCTGCTTCGTGTCAGGAGGTTCTGGCAGGTGGGTTTGTGGAAGGCCACTGCTGCCAGTTATCAGTTAACCAGGATCTCAAATGTCAATTAAAATAATGGACAGATTGAAAGCCGCCTTCTTTGCCTTGCGAAACCTGGACTTCTTCAGTCAGTGGATCCACTATAGAAGTTGACACTGCAAAATTCACATCAGACTCATCATGAAATATGGTGTTTTTTTAATTAATACATTTTTTTATTGCTCTTCAATTTGTAATGGTGTTCCTTCAATAAAAGCCACTGGGTTTGAGATTTATATACTAGAGTTTGAGAACTACACTAGAATCCTCAGAGTACATTTTAAATGATGACTTTTTACATTTACTCGAGTAGATTTTTATTCCGGTAACTTTGATTGTACTTAAAGTAAAATTTCATTGAAGTAACAACACTTTCACTAGAATATTGTATTACTCTTTCCACGTCTGATAATTACTGTTACTAGTGATGAAGAGTAGGAGGCCTTGTGAGATGTGGTTGAAATGATTAGATATGGAGGGCAGGGTGACTTGAGGGATCTGTTCGGCTCATAGATGAGAAATATGTTTTACAGAAAGCATTAGACTTTGGACCAGAAGGTGAAAATTCAAATCCCAGCACCATCAAACCAAGGTGTCAATGCTGGGCCCTTTAAGTTTTCCCCATAAAAGTGACATGGCAGCATTTTTAGAATTGCGAACAGAACAATAATTACACAACAAGATCGACAGCTGGTCAGCATTATTACGTTACATAAGGACCTGGTATTAAACATCTAGAAGACAAAAGGGCTGACCTGGACGTATGCAAGAAAACGTGTCCAACAAAGGGATGAAAATAGAATGTGTCAAATTCCTCCTTTTACACATTTCAAACAGCTTGAACTGAAAAACCAATTCATAAGAAGTCAGCAATAAGTGGCACGGAATCAATTTCCACTCCAGACCTCCTGAACGTATTTTGACAACTGTATAGTTTTGGAAACACCAACTAAAAAAGATGGAAATTCTTCCATACTAATCATACAGATTGCAGAGAAATATATCGACACAGTTTTCCTCTCAGGCGAAAACCTTGCCATCTGCTGCTGTTGCACCTGCAATCACAAGTGCCCCACACCATCCTGGAGGAGAAAACCTGTTCACCTGGAGGAACACCAAGTACAGGCTCAGGATTCATCAAGCACACAGTATCATTAATGTTAAACATGTAGGAAGAATCCAGGAATAATGATTTGTTTGGTATTATATTAGAGCTGACACATTTATTTCGCAAAAGATGATAACTTTATTATTTTTGTAACATATATACACATATAGTATATAGTTAGACAGTGAATGCAATGTTTTATAAACCGCTGCTGTAGGAAAAGCATTTCGTCGGCAACAACTAGCAAAAGATGGACAAAAAATAATCACCATGATCACGAACAAAATACGACAAAAAAACAAAACAAAACAAAGTGCACTTCCGATGAATAATTACATCGTATTCACCTGCTCCTCATTTTCTGGAAATAAAATGAATAATATTCCACATCACTTAAATACACACTCCAGGCTTTAAGGTCATGAACAAATCTCAAACACATAAAAAAAAAAAAACAAGTGTTTTTTTGTTTCCTTTTTATTATTATTTTTAATACCCGAGTTGACGTTTTGCTCATTAGATATTTTACACACAAGCATGACCAGATATGAGGACATTCAAATTACAATTACAAACTTCATCGTTGTCATCGTCGTCGTCTCAACCGTCGGTGAGTATCTACACATCAGCACGTCGAAGAGTCTTCAGGCTCGGTTCTACACGTTTTGTTCTAAAAATCACTCCGTCCTGCTTCGTGTCAGAAGGTTCAGGCAGGAGGGTTTGTGGAAGGCCACTGCTGCCAGCAGTCAGTTAACCAGAACGAGCTGTCAATCAAAATGTGACAGATTGAAAGCCGCCTTCTTTGCCTTGCTGACCCTGGACCTCTGCAGTCAGCGGATCCACTACATAAGTAGACACTGAGAAGAACATGTCCAGGCCACAGCAGGGGAAAATCTCCGTAGGGTGCGTCGAAATGAGAAAACGGGGAAACGAGTAGAAGAGTGAAATAGACAGGTTGCATATCGTCTGGTAAAAGGAGCTGGTATTGTGCTTGATCTGTGTGGGCGTTGTGAAAACGAAGGGCATTAACCCTCGTCTTCGCTCTCCTCTTCCAGTTCCTCTTCGAAAATGTTGTCTGGTTGCCTGAAGCACTCTTCGAAAAAGTTGATCATGGATTGGCTGAGGTGCTGCCTCGTCGCCTCGCTGTGAAGGAAGTGACCTTCGTCTGGATAGATCTGGGAAATGACATGGGAAGAATCGCAATGTCAAGACCTATATCAGGACACATCAGGTTTACATGCTAATGTAGATCTTATCAATCACAAAGAGAAAATGTCAACTCAACTCAACCAAACAAAATAAGACATATTTGGTTCAAAAATGCAAAATCGACAAATTAGTGCCCATGCTAAAGTTTAATGTGCTCGGGTAAGAAGGTTGTGTAAACCAAAATTATTGATTTTCCATAATGGACAACTGGTGAAAAAAGGATGTTTGTTCACAAGATGTCATACAGCAATTTAGAGGTTCCCAACCACCAAGTCACCAATCAGTACCCAACTGTGGAAGAGTTGCTACAGGGTTGGAAGGATCTGTCACATCTGAACACCAAGATAAGGGAAACACTGTCCACTGTGTAACAAAAAATACAATAAAAAAAACCTTCCTTTCGGCTTCTCCCATTAGGGGTCGCCACAGCGGATCATCCGCATGTTTGATTTGGAACATGTTTTTACGCTGGATGCCCTTCCTAACGCAACCCTCCCCATTTATCTGGGCTTGGGACCGGCACTAAGAGTGGCTGATGTTGGTTCCCTGACCGGGGATTAAATTAATATACATTTTTTTTTTTTTTTACAAATCATTTTTTGTAAAAAGTTACAGATGGCACGTTCCCTTTATATTTTAAACAAAATCTTTTTTTTCTTCATCCTTTACATTTTCAAAAAGGATAAGGGCCCTCAGCAAAGGTTTGGGCACCCTTTATAGTTAGTACCTATTAGTGCCCCCTTTAAGCAAGTATCACAGCTTGTGAATGCTTTTTTAACCAACAGCTGAGGGTCAATTCTTTGTTTGAGGGATTTTTGCCCAGTCTTCCTTACAACAGTCTTCCAGTTCTGAGAGATTCCTGGGCCGTCTTGCATGAACTGCTTTAATGAGGTCTATCCACAGATTTTCAAAGATTTTTAGGTCAGGAGACTGTGAGGGCCATTGCAAAACCTTCAGCTTGCACCTCTTAAGGTAGTCCATCATGGATTTTGAGGTGTGTTTGGGATCATCTGTAGAAGCCATCCCCATGCCACTGGCTGCAATACAACCCCAAAGCATGATGGAACCACCACCATGCTTAACAGTTGTTCTTTTCATGAAATTCTGTGCTCTTTGTTCTCCAAAACATACCTTTGCTCATTGCAGCCAAAGAGTTCTATTCCAACCTCATCGGTCCACTTGATTTTTCTTTTCAAATTGCCTCAGGCTTATGTAAGTGTTCTTTTGCTAAATTCAGACGCTGAGGTTTTCTTCTGATGACTCTTCCTTGAAGGCTATATTTGTGGATGTCACTGAATAGTGTACCACAATTCGAGACTCTGCCAAATCTTCCTGGAGGTCTTTGCAGTCAAACAGGGGTTCTGACTTGCTTTTCTAGCAATTATTCTTGGTCTCCCAGACATTATCTTGACTTCCACTGTTCCTGTTAACTGCCATTTCTTAATTACATTCCGAGCTGAGGAAATCGGTACATGAAAACACTTTGCTATCTTCTTAGAGCCTTCTCCTGCTTTGTGGGCATCAATTGTTTTTATTTTTAGAGTGCTAGGCAACTGCTTAGAGGAACAAATGGCTGCTTATTGTTGGGACAAGGTTAGAGGAGTCTGGGTATTTATAAAGCTTTGAAATTTGCATCACCTGGAATTTCCTAACGATGCCTGTGAACAAGACATGACGCTAATAGGCTAATTAAGTTCTCATACCATGGTCAAAGTTATCTGAGAGCTTACGTTTTCTGGGGTTCCCATTCTTTTTATGCCTTTAGGAGATGATTTCATCTTCCATTTGCTTAACTGTTCGCTTTAACAGAAATCTTGACCAGGGGTGCCCAAACTTTCGGATGCCCCTGTAATGATTTATTATTTGAGCGGGTGAGAGGGAGACCTTCCGGCCGACCTCATGATGTGCTTTATGAGGTTTTAAACACAGCTAAAGTGTCTTTCAGAGGTGCACGTGAAGCAAGATAAATAAATTCAATGATATGAATCCTTTTGTGGACACTTGACCATGAGATTGCCCCATTAGCCCCATATGTAGTCCCCATTTGCCCTTAATAACATTCTACACTCTTCTGGGAGATGTTCTACTAGATTTTATGGTCATTTGTGGAGATCCATTTAGCCTTAAAGGTGTCAGAGACTGACGTAGGTGAGGTAAGGAGGCCCTAGAGGTCCTCCACTCCCGCGTATGTAATATCTTCATGGAGCTAACTTTGTGCATGCCAGGTACAGGGTCTCCTAGTCCAGGGAAGGGGAAATTTCATGCCACCTCATCCAAAGACATCCTGTACAATGGTGTGACTCAGGTTTATGGGGGCAGTTTGGGAAAGGGGTGAAAAAGAGAGGCGTCCCAATACTTCTGGCATTACAATGCAGGTGCCTTGTGAATAAATACGTGTCATTTTCTTATTATTGGAAGGAAATACTGTAAGAATGAAGTGTAAAATCGAACGATTACTTATAATAGATAGGAAACGAAGTGCACTGGATCTGAAGAGGGTTTTTTTCCTTGCAAGTGAAAACCTGTACTGCGCCTCTTATTTTCTGTTCACTACTTTATAGCGATTCAATTAGCTATCAGGAAACTCGTGTCAGCGTGGACTTCCCGAGCGCAGCGTAACTCGGGGTTAATGAGGCGCTTGATGTAGACGCCCGGAGCGGACTGAATTACCTGTAGGCTGTAGTTTCCCTTCTCGCCGATTAACCTGGAGATAAATTTGGCCGTGTGCTGAAAATGTACTTTTTCTGCAAAAGTGAAAAACAAGAGATGATGTACATTAAGTTGATTTTGTTTCTTTTTTTTTTTTTTTTATCACAGTAACTTCATTAAGCAGTGAATTGGGGAACAAATGTCAGTTCCGATGTTTCGAGGGTGAACCTCACCGTCTGCGGTCGGATGGACGATTAGGAACTTCTTCTCAACAAACTGAGAGGCTCGATATGCAAGATTAGTCATCTGGGGACGTATTTTAAGGTATACAATAAACAAACTAATTCAACAGGAGCATGAATAAATATATACACAGTGCATTTTAGAATCATTGGCACCTTTCATCATGAAGATTTCATTAAATATGATCATTTTGATACGATATGCGTCAAAATTCTTATACAATACTCACGATAATTCTTTTACAATACACAAGATCATTCCGATACGATACTCACGATAATTCTGATATCATACGATAATTTTGATATGATCTTTTTCTTTTTATCTTTCTTCTTCTTTCAGCTTCTCCCATTAGGCGTCTCCACAGTGGATCATCCGTCTCCATACCACCCTGTCCTCTACATCTGCCTCTTTCAAACCAACTACCTGCATGTCTTCCCTCACCACATCCATCAAACCTCCTTCTTGGTCTTCCTCTTGTCCTCCTTCCTGGTGGCTCCATCCTCAGCATTCTTCTACCAATATACCCCGTGTCCCTCCTCTGAACATCTTCACCTTGTCTCCAAAATGTCCTACATGTGCTGTCCCTCTAATAAACACATTTCTAATCCTGTCCATCCTCGTCACATTTCCAACTTAAACCTCGACATCTTTAGCTCTGCTTCCTCCAGCTCCACCTCCTGTCTTTTACTCAATGCCACTGTCTATAAACCCGTGGTCCCCAACTCCTGGACAACCGGGTCAATTGGTACCGGGCCGCACACAAAGAATACATAACTTACATTATTTCCGTTTTATTTATTATCCGATTCTGAACGTTGTTTTATTTTGGATAAAGATTTTCTCCGCCACATCTGTCTATGACTCACTCTTGATGCAGGTCATGATTCCTCAGTCACATGTCTTACCTCCATCCGCTACCTTCTCTTACATAGAACATAGTCCACCTGTGTGCACCTTCCTCCACTCTTATACGTCACCCTATGATCCTCCTTCTTCTTAAAATAAGTGTTCACCACTGCCATTTCCATCCTTTTAGCAAAATCTACCACCATCTGCCCTTCCACATTCCTCTCCTTAAAACCATACCTACCATCACCTCCTCATCACCTCTGTTCCCTTCACCTACATGCCCATTAAAACCTTCTACCACTTCATCTAATTCACTCCAGAATTTTCTACATTTTTATCACTAAAAACTCTTCTTGATTAAACATCTTATTTATAAACATAATTTTTTTTCACACGTTAATGAAGGGTGCCAATATTCTTTAAAGGTCATTGTGATGTGAGAGATTTGAACACACCTCGTATGCTCGTCTGTCGGTTTTCGAGACGCCCAGATATCTTTCTGAAAAGGCAGAGGCTGAAAAACAGAGCAAAGAACCAACAAATTTACTGTAAGTGCAGCTTCTCCTTCAAACCATGTTCTATAGAGGAGACTGCATTGTGTGCATGTGTGTGTGTGTATGGGTATATAACTGTGTATGCATGTGTGTGGATAAATGTGTGGGGGTGTGGGGGTGTGTGTGTAGTTGCTGCTGTACCATATAGCTGGAAGTCGGTGATGGGTGAGAGAACAGCTCCACACTTCAGCATGGAAGCCTCAGAGCTGAGTAGGAGGCTTGTGATGTATCCACCATACACCTGTAACACACACACACACACACACACACACACACACACACACACACACACACACACTAAGAGCTCCAGAACGTTCCATCTGGGATTTCTAGTTCTCTGTTCACATGGATTCAGTGCTTGAGCACGTACACATCAGATCTTAAAGATCTTCTTTACTAAGATGTGAGCAGAACATCAGAACAGCTAGAACATCAGAACACTTATTCGTAAACTCTTCACAAAGAATAAAATCTGTTTGCTCAAGCGCTCAGTCAATAGCAAACCTTCATATTCTATTTGATAATCTGGATATGATCTTTTTTGCCTGATTTTATTGATCCTGTATGTTTTTGCGCTGTATATGCCGTCTGCAAATCCCCGACCTTGACCCTCATTAAAGCTGCCTGACTGCTGCTCATCATTACTTTACATGAAACTGTAATTTTTATGATGTGGCGGCACTTTAGTCCTTGTTCAGCCCAGCTCCGACTGATTAGCTTGCGAATCTTATATGCTAATACACTGATATCTATTTTATGCTAATTCTGATATAATACACGAGAAATCCTATAAGTGACACGCGATCCTTCTGAAACACCACAATACCGATACGAAAATGTAGTCCAGCTCAAACTGATTAGCTTCTAAAGCTTTTATGCTAATACAGCTGATGTCCATTGTTTGCTAACATCCCTGAAGATGTTAAATAAGCTCGGTTCATTCTCCAGGAATTCTCCTGGACCATTTTCCCAGAGAAAGTACAGAGAAAAGCCTGTACCTGTCCAAAGGCTCCAATCCTGGTGGTGTCGATGTACGGCTCCTTCGCTATAATGCTGGGGAAAAAAGAAGCAGTGTTTTAGTGAAGGACTGAAGTTACACATTTGAATTGCATCAATGTTTTAAATAATAAAGAACCTTCTAAACCTTCTGGAAACTCCATCACTTTTACACAGAGACATCCGAGACTCAAGATTATTACATTTTTTATTATTTTTATGGAAGTTATTATATGATATGATATGATAATATTATAGCTGTAAGTATCTTCCCAGTGCTCTCTGGTGTACCTGAGAGCCCTCAGCTGGTCCTCCTCCTCGAACCTGCCCAGTCTGCGGTGCACCGTGTGGAGAAGGTTGGTGCCCTGAAAGCCGCTGCCACGCCCATCGCATCGCACCACAATCACGCTGAAGCTGCTGACCAACACGGTCGCCCAGTCCACCTGAAACTGCTCAGACACGGACTGACTTCCTGGAGTACCATCACTGAGAGACAGTGAGACAGACAGAGAGACAGACAGACAATTACTGACCGTTCCTATGTCCTCGATAATGTAAAATAAACGTGATCACAATTTTGGTATTCAGACACCCGACTTTTCCACCCATATGTCATTCTTCCCCAAACTGCTACCACAAAGTTTAAGGCACACAATTCTGTATGACGTCTTTGGATGCATTTTGCAGCATAAAATGTCTCCCTTCACTTAAACTAGGAGGCCTTATGCACACAAAACATCTCCATGAAGATATGCTTTACATGAGGTCAAATTGTGTGGAAGATCTCTTCTGAGGTGGAGCTTCAACCCTATTGAGGACCTTCAGGATGAATGTGAACGCCGACTGCTCTCCTCCTCACCTCACCTACATCACTACCTGACTTTACTAACCCCCTTTTAGCTAAACAATCATAAATCTCCTCAAACATCTAGTGGAACATCATTAACATCAAGGGCAAATGGAGACTAAATGTGGAATTTGATTTAGACTTTTGGCAAAAAAGTGTGTGAAATATTTACTTAGACCAAAACTGTGTGTGAACCTTTGAGCCTGTATTGTGTGTACCAGAATGAAGTTATCTCTATCACCTTGGCAATACAATGTGGCATCACAAAAAAGAATCAGGAGCAAATGAGCAAACAAGAAATTGGCTACTTTCAAGTGTCCTATTTTTTTAATCTGACCAATCGAATGCTTGAGGACTTCAGTGTGGACTGTAGATATGAAAGGGGGTGATGGTGAGACTCACACGAGCAGCAGGAGAGGGTAGTGTGCTGTATCCATGAAGCTGGCAGGTTTCAGGATCTGCATCGTCAGAACTGAAGACCAAAAATACACCAAGAGACTGTTAAAATTCCTTCACAGATCTTTTAACAGACCAATTTACACCATTAGTGAACATCAGTAATGTTAGGTCCCGAATACGCAGAATTTTGTAGAAATGCAGTGTGTATTGGATAAGTGATGTACAGGATGTTGGTGCACGATGTGGAGATGGAGAATGTCCCGAGGTCAAGCGGAGAGCATTATAATGGTGTAAGGCCTCACCTTAATTATTACTTTATATCCTGGTCACTTCCCAGATTTAAGGAGTTAAAACTGTCATTGATGTTTGCAGATCAAAACTGACTGAATGGTTAAAAATAACGCCCCATTTTTCTAAAGCATTTTATATACGACTCATAACATCTACAATCCTGCTGCTCTGAATCCCACCTAGAGAGAAAGTAGTGCCAGGAGATTACATTTATTTTCATGAGAGAGGAAATATTTATTGAGTGTCGGGTCTCTACTTATAATGAAGGTGTTGGAGAGTCACTGTGCTGCTTTCTGCTCTGTTCCTCATGTGAATGTTTTCTTCTCCATCTTGTTCCTCAAGCCATTTACTTCCACTATTCACACCTGAACTTCCAGCCAATCAAATCCACTATTCACACCTGAACTTGCAGCCAACCACAATCCACTATTCACACCTAAATTTCCAACAAATCAAATCCACTATTCACACCTGAACTTCGAGCCAATCACAATCCACTTCGCACACTGACAACATTATGATGTCTCTCAGCGTCTCATAAGAGACATTTTGAAGGACGTATCAGTTATGCTTTCGTCTTTGAAGAAGTGCAAAGGGTTCCATCAAATATATGACTTGCCCTCAGATGCGAGTGTCCTCGAGTTGACACTTGTTAGTAAATCACACGTTTGTGCGTCGCTGTGAAGGATGCTAATGCTACACACCGTAATCCTCCACGTCGATCTCACGGTACTCTACTCGGGGCATCTGCGTGGAGTCCACGGTGTGCTGAAGCTCGTGGTTCAGCTCAATGTCCAAAAGCTCTGGAATAAAAACACAACACCTTATCTTCAAGGTTGTTCAAGGTTATTTATTTGTCACAGACATACAGTATAAGTTTGGTGAAATATTTGGTTCCTTTAAAGAAACAATTAGAATACAATTAACATATTAATATAGAGAATTATTATTTTATTTTATTTTTTCATTCATTCATTCATTTATTCATTCATTCATTTATTCAATCATTCATTCAGTCATTCATTTTCACTCCCTTATTTAATTGAACATTAATTATTCATTCATGCAATCTTTTATTTAAGTATTCATTTATTTGTCCAATCATGCATCATTCGTTAATTCACTTATTCATTTATTTACAAATTCAATAATTCAGCCATGTTATTTATTTTCTCATTTATTGACTAATTCATTATTTAATTCAGTCATTAAATCTTTTCACTCACTCTTTTGTTCACTCATTCAATTAATTCTTCCTTTTTTATTCTCATTTCCTCATTCATTCATTCCCCCACCCATTTATTCATTCATTTTTATTCACTTATTGATTTAACTAATTATCCATTCATTCATACAATCTATTTTATTATTTATTCATTTGTTCATTCACCCATCATTTATTTATTCACTCATTCATTCATTTCCAAATGCAATCATTCATCAATTATTTCAGTTACCCATTCCTTTCTTTCACCCACTCACTCACTCAGTCATTCATTTTTCATTCACTCATTGATTTATCCATTCATTTGTCATTCATTTAATCCTTCATTTTTATTATTCGTTCACTCATTCAATCAATTATTTATTTTTATTCTCATTTCCTCATTCATTTATTCATTCACCCATTTATTCATTTATTTTTCATTTACTTATTAATTTAACATCATTATTCATTCATTCATACAATTATTTCATGAATTCACTTATTCATTCATTTACAAATTCAACAATTCATCCATTTATTTATTTAATTATTTGTTAATTTTTTCGTTCCAGTCATTCATTTTTTTCACTCACTCACTCACTCACCCACTCACTCACCCACTCACTCACTTACTCACCCACTCACTCACACACTCACTCACTCACTCACTCATTCACTCACTCACTCACTCACTCACTCACTCACTCACTCACTCACTCACTCACTCATTTACTCACTCACTCACTCACCCACTCACTCACCCACTCACACACTCACACACTTACTCATTCACTCACTCACTTACTCACCCACTCACTCACACACTCACTCACTCACTCACTCATTCACTCACTCACTCACACACTCATTCACTCACTCACTCACTCACTCACTCACTCACTCATTTACTCACTCACTCACTCACCCACTCACTCACCCACTCACACACTCACACACTTACTCATTCACTCACTCACACACTCACTCACTCACTCACTCATTTACTCACTCACTCACTCACTCACTCACTCACTCACTCACTCATTTACTCACTCACTCACTCACCCACTCATTCACTCACTCACTCACACACTCACTCACTCACTCACTCACTCACTCACTCACTCACTCACTCACTCACTCACCCACTCACTCACCCACTCACTCACTCACACACTCACTCAGTCACTCACTCACTCACACACTCACTCACTCACTCACTCACCCACTCACTCACTCACACACTCACTCAGTCACTCACTCACTCACACACTCACTCACTCACTCACTCACTCACACACTCACTCACTCACTCACTCACTCACTCACTCACTCACTCATTTACTCACTCACTCACTCACCCACTCACTCACCCACTCACTCACTCACACACTCACTCAGTCAGTCACTCACTCACACACTCACCCACTCACTCACACACTCACTCACTCACTCACTCACTCACTCATTTACTCACTCACTCACTCACCCACTCATTCACTCACTCACTCACACACTCACTCACTCACTCACTCACTCACTCACTCATTTACTCACTCACTCACTCACCCACTCACTCACCCACTCACACACTCACACACTCACTCAGTCACTCACTCAGTCACTCACTCATTTACTCACTCACTCACTCACTCACTCACTCACTCACTCACTTACATTCATTCATTTAATCCTAATTTTATCATTCATTCATTCATTTAATCAATTTTTCATTTTGATTCTCATTTCCTTATTCATTCATTCATTCATTCATTCATTCATTCATTCATTCACCCATTTATTCATTCATTTTTATTCACTGACTTTTTCTTTTCACTCACTCATCTGTCAGTTTCTTTCATCCATTCATTAATCTATTTATTCACTCACTCATTTATTTATTCATTCATTTTTCAGTGTCAGCACTTTGGAACACTGAGGTAAATCTGTAACTGTAAGTTTGATGACATCATCAGGAGGCGGAGTTTTCAGTTCTTCGTGGTTTCTCAGTAACACAAACAGCATGTGGGCGTATTTTAGCGTGAAGAGAGAATCTCGTGGAGAAGGTGAGAGTGTTTATACAGCGGCTGGAATGTAAATGATAGCAGAAACTACACCATAACCAAAAGTATTGGGACAACTGACTTTCCCACCGTGTGTGTTTCTTCCCAAAACTGTCAGCACAAAGTTGGAGACACACAGTTTTATTTGGAGGCGGCGGCTTAAAATGTTGTCTTCAACTAGGAGACCTGAACCTGTTCCAACATGATGCCCGAAGCAGCTTCAGTAAGATCTGCTGTACATGGGTTGGAGTGGAAGATCTCCTGCTATAGAAGAACATCTTCCCAAAAGAGTGGAGGTTTTTATAACAGCAAATGGAGAATAGATGCGGAATGAGTACGCGCAGGTGTTTACGAGTGACCGCAATTTATTTTTATATCAAATTCTACAGGAAAAAGTAATTTTTCACTAGTAATAATCTACACACTGATGATAATCATCTCCTAAAGGTTACGAACCCTGAACCTCGAACCCTGATCCAGTCCTGCTCAGCGCTGTCACATCCTGCTCAGGGTCCTACTCAGGGTCCTGCCTACAGAAAGTCATTTGCACTTTGTTTACAGGAATGCGCATCGAGAACGAGATAAGCATGAGAAAGGGAACAAAAAAACCCCCGAGCCTGAAGAACAGCGAGAGGCTGTTAGCGCTGATAGCATGCAAATGTGAAGGCGAGCGGAGCGCTAACATTATCATGCTAATCACGGCGCCAGTCGCCGCATTCGTAAGAGTCGTCTGACAATAAATTACAATTAAACCTGCGCAGTGTGAAAGGATTTGGGCTATAAATGGGGTTAGAAGAGCAACACACACACACACACACACCCCCCCCAGAATATTGTGTGTGTGTGTGTGTGTGTGTGTGTGTGTGTGTGTGTGTGTGTGTGTGTGTGTGTGTGTGTTATTAACAAAACTGTATCTGAATACAAATTCATACAGAACCGTTGAGGCTCCTGAAATGATAGAACGTGTCTCGCTTTGCAATTCTTTTTCCTGTTTCAGACTCCGCCCCTTTGCCACTCTAAAGCCCTCTAGCAGGCGTCCAGTAACGTTGGCATTTGTTGACTGAAAACAGTTTTGATAATAATCAGCACTTTCATCAGTCACTATATGATCTGTACGCCCAAAGGGAGATACAGGGTATTGTCAAAAGTTTGTGGACACCTAACAAAAAAAAGATCATCCTATAATAAGCTCCACTCTTCTGAGAAGATGCTCCACTAGATTTGTGTGGAGATTCGTGCTCATTCAGCTATAAGGGTGTGAATAAAGTCAGGTACTGGTGTGGGTGAGGAGGCCTGGGGGTGCAGTCAGTGTTTACATTCATCCTCAATAGGGTCGGATCTTCTACAAATCCATCCCATGGAAAGCAGGTCTTCATACTTTGTTCATTTTTACAAAGACGTTCTGTACAATCGGGTGCCTCCAAATGTTGTGACTGGAATGGGGCAGGTGTCCATGTTGTTCCATTACTTTTGTCCACAGAGGTGTTTTTCTCTCTCTCTCTTTTTTTTTATATCTGAGAGATCTCTACAGTTTTGTCGTCTTGAAGACCTGGCAGAAGAATTTCCTTTTTATCACCTTATATTAAGTTTTTTTACCAACTCGACTTTTCATTTCTTCTCCCCGAGTATTTCTACTACATAAACAACTCATTTGGACGTCTCCAACTCCAGGAAGCTCCAGAAAAAAAAACTCTGGATATATCTATTTTTCTATTCGGATCATTACGGAGAAACTTTTCTCTCTCCTCTGCGTGTTCTGGGCGTCGGCCCGCGCGACCTCGCCGCGACCTGCGATTTTTACAAGGTGCTGTTTTTTTGATAAATAACTGAATTAGAACGCTCTTACACAAAGAGGTCACTGCGGAGCGAGCGCACCGAGAGTTCTTCAGTAATCCAATCAGCTGTAAGTGCTCTCTGCTCAAATCCGTCCTCATACAATCCCACTCAGACTCCTGCCGAGAGCCGAGCGGTGTGGACCGCATACGCGATGAGGACGAGCTGGAACTGCAGCTGCAGCGCACACACACACACACACACACACACACACACACACACACACACACACACGGTACTCACTCTGGCGCTCTTGGGTGCTGTAGACCGACACAAACGGGACTCCGGGCCCTGAAACACAGTCCCAATAATAACATATGATTTATTTTTTATTATCCTTTATGATTTTTTTCATTTCCATTTTCTTTTTTCGAAACCTGAACCTCATAAAAAAGTGTGACAGTGCTAGTAATATTGTCCCCTTTCGCTATCTATCTATCTATCAATCTATCTATCTATCTATCTATCTATCTATCTATCTATCTATCTATCTATCTATCTATCTATCTATCTATCTATATATATATACATATATATAGTACATAAAATTATCATGCAGCAGAGGTAGCTCTTGGTCTTATTTTCACAGGATGTTCCTCATGAGAACCCGTTTCTCAGTTATGACTCCACATGGGATACATTTAAAGTTCTTGAGATGTTTCCGACTGACTGACCTTCATCTCTTAAAGTAACGAGGGGTCTTTTCTCTTTCCTTTACTGGGTGTTTCCTGCCTTAATGGTCAAAAACACATTAAAAAAGCAAGAAATGTCACAAATGAACTTTTCGACAAGACACACATGTGACCTGAAACCCGTGCCAGGTGATGACCTCGTGAATCTGATGCGAGAATCCCATCGAAGCGAAATGAAGCTCCTCTGGACAATCAAAAATATCAAACATATTCTGGGGTCTTTAACAGGTTTGTGTTCACTACATGTTTCCATTTTTCAGAGTTTGAATTCTTCGCTAATGCCCAATGTTTTAAAGAAGAAAAAAAGTACTATAATTCCTTCTCTTTACCTTCTAGACTTTATTTTAATTCTTTTCAATATTGTACATTAATTTTATAATATTTTACTGATTGTTTTCTATATTTAGTTTTACATTTGATTACTTATGTACTTTGTTTTGGAAGAATTGCGTGTAAACTGTGAACACGTGGTGTTTGATACGTAGGTTGTAGCGTTGAGTTTTTTAGATGTTAATGTTTCCTAAAGGCTCCGATTCTCCTTTTACAATAAATGCAGCATAAAGAGATCAGAGCATGATATCAACATGGGGGACCTTCAGCTCTGAGTGTTTATGTAGAATGAAAAGAATCACATTTCAATGCAACACCTGCAGTAATAAATACTGAACTAAAGGAATGGAGAGAAATAGAGGGATGGAGATAGAGGAAGTAAGAGGGAGAAGGTAGAGAAATAGAGGGATGGAGATAGAGGAAGTAAGAGAGAGAAGGTAGAGAAATAGAGGGATGGAGATAGAGGAAGTAAGAGAGAGAAGGTAGAGAAATAGAGGGATGGAGATAGAGGAAGTAAGAGGGAGAAGGTAGAGAAATAGAGGGATGGAGATAGAGGAAGTAAGAGGGAGA
The DNA here is from genome assembly GCF_946808225.1 of Silurus aristotelis. NCBI lineage: Eukaryota > Metazoa > Chordata > Actinopteri > Siluriformes > Siluridae > Silurus > Silurus aristotelis. The sequence goes on from NC_139574.1 coordinate 2,704,917, forward strand.
AGGTAGAGAAATAGAGGGATGGAGATAGAGGAAGTAAGAGGGAGAAGGTAGAGAAATAGAGGGATGGAGATAGAGGAAGTAAGAGGGAGAAGGTAGAGAAATAGAGGGATGGAGATAGAGGAAGTAAGAGGGAGAAGGTAGAGAAATAGAGGGATGGAGATAGAGGAAGTAAGAGGGAGAAGGTAGAGAAATAGAGGGATGGAGATAGAGGAAGTAAGAGGGAGAAGGTAGAGAAATAGAGGGATGGAGATAGAGGAAGTAAGAGGGAGAAGGTAGAGAAATAGAGGGATAGAGATAGAGGAAATAAGAGGGAGAAGGTAGAGAAATAGAGGGATGGAGATAGAGGAAGTAAGAGGGAGAAGGTAGAGAAATAGAGGGATGGAGATAGAGGAAGTAAGAGGGAGAAGGTAGAGAAATAGAGGGATGGAGATAGAGGAAATAAGAGGGAGAAGGTAGAGAAATAGAGGGATGGAGATAGAGGAAGTAAGAGGGAGAAGGTAGAGAAATAGAGGGATGGAGATAGAGGAAGTAAGAGAGAGAGGGCAGAGAAATAGAGGGATGGAGATAGAGGAAGTAAGAGGGAGAAGGTAGAGAAATAGAGGGATGGAGATAGAGGAAGTAAGAGGGAGAAGGTAGAGAAATAGAGGGATGGAGATAGAGGAAGTAAGAGGGAGAAGGTAGAGAAATAGAGGGATGGAGATAGAGGAAGTAAGAGGGAGAAGGTAGAGAAATAGAGGGATAGAGATAGAGGAAGTAAGAGGGAGAAGGTAGAGAAATAGAGGGATGGAGATAGAGGAAGTAAGAGGGAGAAGGTAGAGAAATAGAGGGATAGAGATAGAGGAAGTAAGAGGGAGAAGGTAGAGAAATAGAGGGATGGAGATAGAGGAAGTAAGAGGGAGAAGGTAGAGAAATAGAGGGATAGAGATAGAGGAAGTAAGAGGGAGAAGGTAGAGAAATAGAGGGATGGAGATAGAGGAAGTAAGAGGGAGAAGGTAGAGAAATAGAGGGATGGAGATAGAGGAAGTAAGAGGGAGAAGGTAGAGAAATAGAGGGATGGAGATAGAGGAAGTAAGAGGGAGAAGGTAGAGAAATAGAGGGATAGAGATAGA
>NC_139574.1:2711025-2741025 GCF_946808225.1 Silurus aristotelis
AATACAGTAAGAGTGAGTCTAAAGAGTAATAACGCAGTAAGGGTGAGTTTGAAGCGTAATAACGCAGTAAGGGTGAGTTTGAAGCATAATAACGCAGTAAGGGTGAGTCTGAAGCGTAATAACGCAGTAAGGGTGAGTCTGAAGCGTAATAACGCAGTAAGGGTGAGTTTGAAGCGTAATAACGCAGTAAGGGTGAGTCTGAAGGGGAATAACGCAGTAAGGGTGAGTTTGAAGCGTAATAACGCAGTAAGGTTGAGTCTGAAGCGTAATAACGCAGTAAGGGTGAGTCTGAAGCGTAATAACGCAGTAAGGGTGAGTCTGAAGCGTAATAACGCAGTAAGGGTGAGTCTGAAGGGGAATAACGCAGTAAGGGTGAGTCTGAACGTATTAACGCAGTAAGGGTGAGTCTGAACGTAATAACGCAGTAAGGGTGAGTCTGAAGGGGAATAACGCAGTAAGGGTGAGTCTAAACGTAATAACGCAGTAAGGGTGAGTTTGAAGCATAATAACGCAGTAAGGGTGAGTCTGAAGCGTAAATACGCAGTAAGGGTGAGTCTAAAGAGTAATAACGCAGTAAGGGTGAGTCTAAAGAGTAATAACGCAGTAAGGGTGAGTTTGAAGCGTAATAACGCAGTAAGGGTGAGTTTGAAGCGTAATAACGCAGTAAGGGTGAGTTTGAAGCATAATAACGCAGTGGGGGGGGTCTGAAGCGTAATTACGCAGTAAGGGTGAGTCTGAAGCGTAATAACGCAGTAAGGGTGAGTTTGAAGCGTAATAACGCAGTAAGGGTGAGTCTGAAGGGGAATAACGCAGTAAGGGTGAGTCTGAAGGGGAATAACGCAGTAAGGGTAAGTCTGAACGTATTAACGCAGTAAGGGTGAGTCTGAACATAATAACGCAGTAAGGGTGAGTCTGAAGCGTAATAACGCAGTAAGGGTGAGTCTGAAGCGTAATAACGCAGTAAGGGTGAGTCTGAAGCGTAATAACGCAGTAAGGGTGAGTTTGAAGCGTAATAACGCAGTAAGGGTGAGTCTGAAGGGGAATAACGCAGTAAGGGTGAGTCTGAAGGGGAATAACGCAGTAAGGGTGAGTCTGAACGTATTAACGCAGTAAGGGTGAGTCTGAACATAATAACGCAGTAAGGGTGAGTCTGAAGGGGAATAACGCAGTAAGGGTGAGTCTGAACGTAATAACGCAGATAGGGTGAGTCTGAAGCATAATAACGCAGTAAGGGTGAGTCTGAAGGGGAATAACGCAGTAAGGGTGAGTCTGAAGGGGAATAACGCAGTAAGGGTGAGTCTAAAGCGTAATTACGCAGTAAGGGTGAGACTGAAGGGGAATAACGCAGTAAGGGTGAGTCTGAAGCGTAATTACGCAGTAAGGGTGAGTCTGAAGCGAAATAACGCAGTAAGGGTGAGTCTGAAGCGTAATTACGCAGTAAGGGTGAGTCTGAAGGGGAATAACGCAGTAAGGGTGAGTCTGAAGGGGAATAACGCAGTAAGGGTGAGTCTGAACGTAATTACGCAGTAAGGGTGAGTCTGAAGCGTAATAACGCAGTAAGGGTGAGTTTGAAGCGTAATTACTCAGTAAGGGTGAGTCTGAACGTAATAACGCAGTAAGAGTGAGTCTGAACGTAATAACGCAGTAAGGGTGAGTCTGAAGCGTAATAACGCAGTAAGGGTGAATCTGAAGGGGAATAATGCAGTAAATGTGAGTCTGAAGCGTAATTACGCAGTAAATGTAAGTCTGAAGGGGAAAAACGCAGTAAGGGTGAGTCTGAAGGGGAATAACGCAGTAAGGGTGAGTCTGAAGCGTAATAACGCAGTAAGGGTGAGTCTGAAGGGGAATAACGCAGTAAGGGTGAGTCTGAAGCGTAATAACGCAGTAAGGGTGAGTCTGAAGGGGAATAACGCAGTAAGGGTGAGTCTGAAGGGGAATAACGCAGTAAGGGTGAGTCTGAAGGTGAATAACGCAGTAAGGGTGAGTCTGAAGCGTTATAACGCAGTAAGGGTAAGTCTGAAGCGGAATAACGCAGTACAGGTGAGTCTGAAGCGTTATAATGCAGTAAGGGTGAGTCTGAAGCGTAATGACGTGCCGAGTCTGAAGCGGAATAACTCAGTAAGGGTGAGTCTGAATGTGTTTGTACACGAGTCTAAATCATTAATGAAACACCTGTATGAGTGTAAAGTGTGTATTCTGCTCCTCACCTGTCTGTGCAGCCAGCTCTCACTCTCATCCTCATGTTTCTACAAAAACACAGAGATCTTATCTTAAAGCAGGTCACATTAGAGTAAGCAGGTTATTTATCACATCGCAGGTTTTAGTGTGTTTTTTTACAGGAGAAGTTTACTGCACCTTGGTACACACTCCTGTAGTGGCTTCACACAGGGTCAGGATGGAAATGTTCTGCGCTCGGTTCAGCCAGTTCACCGCCAGCTTGGTGCTCGTGGCCCACTTCACCATCGTTATATAATATTCCCTGTAAATCATAGAGAAGATGCACTATATGGACAATCGTTTGCAGACAGCTGACTATAAGATTGGCATGTGGTTCCTTTTGAACATATGATTCCCGGTGTGATGTTCCAATTAATTTCATAGGTGTTTAATACGGGTGGAGCTGGAGATCTTGCACTTCAACCCATGTAAAGTATATCTTTATGCAGCTGGCATTGTGTACAGGGTTTGTATTGTCATGAAGGAACAGATTTGGATCTCCAGAATATGTGTGTGTGTGTGTGTGTGTGTGTGTGTGTGTGTGTGTGTGTGTGTGTGTGTGTGTGTGTGTGTGTGTGTTTTTCCCATACACTATATACATCCATATTAGACCAATACTTATAAATGATTATTATAGTTTTTTCATTCATTATTATTATTATTAATTGTATTATTATTATTATCTGGTTTCTGACCCGATCCTCTGGTCCTCTGGTTTCTTCATCTGAATGGTGTGTAAAGGTCCGTTTAGGTTCACCACGTAGAGCGTGATCACTGGGTTCTCCTCTCCAGCCTGAAGTGAAAAAGAAAAAAAACCCACAATCATCTATATAATATATAATATTTATATATAATATATTATATATAAGTAAAAAAGTGGAGGAAAATTCATAACACCCCCCAATAAATCTGTAATAATAATAATAATAATAATAATAATAATAATAATAATAATAATAATAATAATATTAACTGCAGTTGGTTATGGAAACAGGTGAACATGTGTGTGTGTGTGTGTGTGTGTGTGTGTATATATATATATAGTCGTCCCCTGTTCATAGTGGTAGTTACGTGTTCTTGTTTAAGCCATAAATCCTCCTCCACCACTCTTCAAACACACACAGAAAACATTGCAAGAATATTGCGAGATGAATTTTGTGTACGTTTGTAGAAATATCGCATTTATAGTGAGCACTGTAGTACAGTACTGTAGCGTAGCCTACACATAGTTTCTCTGCTTTTTATTGGTTGAAGTCTGCGGATTAAAGATACACGTCACTGCATTCTTTATTTTTATTGGCTAAATGTGGTGACGTATGTCTTCAACTCCACCCTTTTTTTGACATCAGTCAAAACCAGTAAATAAGTGGAAGCCTACAATTTCTTGTAACTCTACTCGTTTCTTATGATAACCTGAAATCAGGTCCATTCACGAAGCAAAAATAGTTATGCGAGATTCGAACTGCGATAAATCGAGGGACGACTGTATATATATATATATATATATATATATATATATATATATATATATATGTGTGTGTGTGTGTGTGTGTGTGTGTGTGTGTGTGTCACTTCATGCTGCCAGACTGACTTTTGGGTAGTGGTACTCTCGGCCGGTCGGGTACAGTGACCCGGTGAACATAGGCAGCTCCATCTTGGGCACCAGAGTGTTGTTGATGGTGGCGTACGCCAGCCGAGCCCCGTCAGGAGACCACCAGTGGGCCAGGTGAGACTGGAAGATCTCCTCTGTGTGAGAAGGAAGAGAGATTGATCTGCTGTTAGTGCACAAACCCTGCTCCATGAAGATCTGCTTTACATGGGGTTGAAGTAGAAGATCTGCTGCTATGAAGCTCCAACCCTGTTAAACACCTTTGGAATAAATGTGAACCCTGACTGCACTCCAGGCCTCCTCACCTCACCTGCATCAAGATCAACTGGAGCATCTTCTCAGAAGAGTGAGGGTTATATGAGCAAATGGAGACTAAATGTGGAGCATCCTTTGGCCAAACAAGACCTCTGACGGACACAAAGTAAATCCATCCTCCTGTTCGGTCTAATCTTTTTTTTTTCATTTCCAATGTCAATTCATTCCGACTTTCCGCGAGTCTGTACAACTGAGAGATGTACGAGTGTCTACAGCAACAAAAATTACAATCTGAATTAATGCCGTAACCATGGAAATGAAGGTCATCTCACAGCGAATCTAACCCAGGAGAGGAACCTGAGCCTTTACTAATTTATTTGAGCTACAAAAGAAATTAAACTCAGAGGAAGAACTGAATGATTTAGAAGAATCTTTGTTAAACAGAATAAACGAGCTTCGTGAAAAAAATGTATATCTATCTATCTATATATCTATATCTATATCTATATCTATATATATCTATATCTATATCTATATCTATATATATATATATATATATATATATATAGGCTTTGATTGCACTGAATTAAACTGAAGTGTCATTAGGTAGTGTAAGAAAAAATCCTAGCACCCTCTCCTCTCTCTGCTGTGCTTTAATTGGACAGCTGATCTCTCATACGGCGAGTCTCCGAAACCTCGTCTGTTTTAGCCGACGCTATGATATGAATAATTCAATGTCTTGCCATATTTTTTCTTCTTCTTTAGAAAGGCGTGTTGCTGTTCAGCTGTGCTGCCGAATCTGATGAGTTAAACTCGGAGAATAAAAAAAAGGCGGCGATGCAAGACACTGGTATAAGCTAACATTTCTCTCTTTCTCTTTCTCTCTCGCTCTCTCTCACACACACACACACACACACACACACACACACACACACACACACACACACACACACACTTAATATTTAATAATAAACTGAATATATATGTATATAGATTTTTTTTTTTTTTACTTGACAAATATTCAAAATCCAACAGAGGGCAGAAGTGAGTCACTGAACCTCATAGAGAAACTGTAGCTCAGAACCTTTTCCCAAGAACCTCTGCCTCAGAATCCTTACACCAGAACCTTTTCATCAGAATGTGTAGATTAGGGACTGTTCCTCAAAAGTTCTGTCTCAGATGTTCTATCTTAGACCCTCTGTCTCAGATGCTCAAAGTCTGTGCCCCACCAACCTGAACCTTAAAACCCCTGCCTCAGAACCTCTGTCTTAGGTCTTCTACCTTGGAACATCTGCCTTAGAATCTGTATCCCAGAACCTCTTCATCAGAATTTGTACCTCAAAAACTCTTTCTCTGAACCGTTTCCTCAGAACCTCTGTCTAAGAATGTTTGCCCTAAACGCGCTTTCTCAGAACAAGGAATCTCTTCCTCAGCACCTTTCTGTCACAACCTGTGTTTCAGATCCTCTGCCCTAATAACTTGTGCTATATAATCTGTGCCTCATTACCTCTTCCTCAGAACCTGTACCTCAAAACCCCTGCCTCAGAGCCTATTTCTTGAAAACCTCAGCTTTAGACCATTTGCCTCAAAACCTCTGCCTCAAAATCTCCCATATCCCAGCTTGTTAGTTCAAGTGAAGGAAAGATTTCATGCTAGCACATCCAAAAACATCTAATGCAAATGTAATGTCTCCAGCTTTGTGTTAACAGTTTGTGGAAGAACCACATACAAAAAAAAGTCGAGTGTCCCATTTCTTATGTCCATATTATGTAGCCGTCCTCCAGACCCGTTCTTTTCTTCGGACCTGCTGATTTATCCCTAACACTTGACTTCTACATGAATTTCTCATCACACTCGCTACTGCTAAGGATGGTATCCATGTAGTGTTGGCGGTGCCACTCAGTAGCCATGACGACAAACAGTTTTGTACTCAAATATCAAATGTAGATCAGCTCTATAATGATGGAACTGTAATGAATGGACATTCGGTGTTGGAGCTGAGGATGGGTTCCCTTTTGAGTCTGGTTCTTCTCAAGGTTTCTCCATATGATGTCTTAGGAGTTTTTGCCTCACCACTGTCTCCTCTGGCTCATTATCAATACACTTATGGGGATTAAAGCTGCTTTGAGACAATGTCTACTGGTAAAGGCAAAATACACATACAACTTAATTGAAATCAAATTGAATTGAATCGAATCGAATAAAATTTAATTGAATCGAAATGAATTGAATCAAATCGAATAATCCTCTCTAAGTGATGGTATTATAGCAGGCTAAATCCACACGTTTATAGTACACCTCTCTGTAGACGGATACTAATTAATTCAGGGTTTTTTGTTTGGTATAAGACCATGTATGCTAATGCTAACTGAGGTACAATTATAAATATTTACCTCAGAAATAGCGTTTTGCAGTAAGAACAGTTGTATAAGATATTTAAATAAGATTACAGTGACTTGTTTACCCTCATACAGCCAATCACTGAGGCCGTTGAATATCACACCCTCTTTGCCGGTGGAAACCAGGCGGATGATTCGGCTCTCCACGGTGGCCCGGTAGAAGATGTTATTCTCGAATATGAAAATCTAAAAAGGAACAACAGAAACATGAAGTTAATAAGTTCTGGTTTTAAAGAAGAAAAGTGGAACAATGGATGAGGTTTTGAACGTGGAGCTACAAAAGGTAGAAATGTGAGGTAAAAAGCCCAAAAAAACCAACAGATTCCACCTTTAGCCCCATGTAATAATGAGCTCCACTCTTCTGGGAAGATGTTTCACTGGATTTTAGGGAGATTTGTGGAGATTCATTCAGCCATTATGGTGTTAATAAAGTGAGGTACTGATGTAGATGAGGTGAGGAGGCCTGGGGTGCAGTCAGCATTCACATTCATCCCAATAAGGTTGGAGCTCTTTAGCAGGAGATCTTCCATTCCAAATGATATACAGCATATCTTCATTACCATGCTGAAAGGGTTTTGGCTCTGCCATCTGAGGAGCGTTAATGAACGTCACAAACCATCTCAGATCCACAGAGATAATTCTGGATCCAGAACTCTCAGAACTGTATCCTTAAGCTATTATGTATATGTGACAAGTCAAATCTTTTTTCTCTTATCTTACATGAAGATCAACATGAGGTTTACGACCACATAGACACTGTTGTGTTTTCACTTAATGAGGGTAGGGGTGACATTCAAGCATTCCATAAATCTCCTGAGAAGTTTCAACATGCAGAAAGTCCACCTCTCTGCATAACCCAGCTATGATGGTGCAGTTTTATCTGTCGAAAATGTTCATATGTTTCGTGTTTAATGAGATGCCGATGGGACGCTAATAAGAAGCTCTTCTCCGCTTCACTGAGAAACAATCCTTAATTATCATTTAATTGTACAACTTCTTCATATTTCCCCAATTTTCACCCAAGTCCTACCCAGCAGCCAGCCCTCCTCTCTCCCATGACAGCTAGCAGCTGGAGGATGAAAGCTAACATGCACTTCCTCTGAGAAACAAGAAGTTGGCCAACTGAATCTTTTCCACCTGCTGCTTATGTTCAGCCACATTGCAACTGAACGCTCCAAGGAATGTGCCAACTGTGCTAACTGCGCTAACTGCGAGCTCTAAATAACAGGGTCAATGCACTCCACATGAGCTCTGGTGTATTATCACTCCTTATTTATCATTTAGTGTCCTCAAGTCCTTTCTGTTATACCTTTCTGTTATACCAATCTCCTCTCAAACTCCATGTGTCACTTCTTCCAAGCTGTAAACAGAACTCTTTTAGTATGAAATATTGACTACATCCAGGTGGCTTTTGGTTTTTCTACTGATCTATAAACTCTCTCTCAGCTGCTCCACTGATCCCTCCATCATCTATCACTGCTCCACTGATCCCTCCATCATCTATCACTGCTCCACTGATCCCTCCATCATCTATCACTGCTCCGCTGATCCCTCTATCCTCTACCACTGCATCACAATCTCCATCCTCTATTACTGCACCATGCTCCCTCCATCATCTATCACTGCTCCCATGGAAGGCTATGGAATTGTTAGTAAAGAAGGATTCACAACTTCAGGTGTACCACTCTGGAACTCAAACTCTGCCTTTTCTCAAAATCTTTTCATTTTCTCTCACAAATTTTAGAATATTTTGGATATCACCAGCATCTGGAACAATTCGAAAACACAAGGAATAGTGATGAGACAGAGGTGGAGACATTAGAAAAATGGAAATGTGGTAGCGTAGGAAGGCGGTGGCATGGAGAGGCGATACTTTAGTGGCTAAGCCTTAAGACTTTGAAACTGGAGGTCATGAGTTCAAGTCCCAGCCAAACAAAGATATGATTCCTGGGCCCCTGAGCAACGCCTTAACCACACAGATACCCAGTTGTATCAATGAGATAAATGTTAATCGCTCTGGAAAAAGCGCCTGTCAAATGCCGCAAATGTAAATGACAAGGGACCAATGATGAGACTGGGTGGAGACACGACATGAATCAAAATGCACATGGTTTTACAAACACTAGCAATGCAGACCGACTTGCATTCCGCAGGTAAGGGATCATCTTTGACAAAGTCTACATGTGTATGTAGATGTGTGATGAAGACTAATGGGGCTTTCGTGAGCTACATGATTTCTTGCTAGACACTGTGGGTGTTTGGGTTGGGATTGTTTGTGCTTATTGGAATTTAGGTGTACTATTATGGTAATATTGTTACTTATACGTTGGGCTGGAATATTTGCTCTTACTATTAAGTGGAACTGTCTCTTTAAGAAATGAGGGACTGGAGGTTTAGTGTAGCTGTGGGGGGCACACAGTTTTTTTACCTACTAAGGTGGAGATATTATCATGTTTTGGAAACAGGAGTTGCGTGTTTTAAACATACAAGGTCCTCTGGAGTGGAATCTTTTAAACTACGGGACATGAGTAAGCCTGTCTTTACAGGGGTTTATTATTTAATTGATGTGAATCTAGTGTATGAGGGAAAGTTTAGAGGTTTTGGTCTCACCAGCTGCTGGCCACGTGGTCCCCATCCTGCATATTGAAGAGGAGCGTTCCGCACCTCTGGAGGATTCAGAATCCATGTTTCCCTGTGAAGAACCCACACATACATGCTGATTTTGATCGCTGGTCATCCTCTGACAGGGACTTATAAAATGATTATTCACAGTGCGTGCTCCTGTTTTAATAAAACACTCAAAGACAAGATGGTGTGAAGAACATTTGACACATCATACACCAGACCCCTTCCATTATTAGTAAATAAACATCTGCTTGCAGAAAACAATTGCAGATGTTTTTAAGCCAGTTTAGCATAATCCAGTGTGTGTGTTGTTTTGTGTGTGTTTGTACTTACGGAGACTCCAAACTACATATGATGTAGTATGCAGTGAAGGAGTGCTGATATATCTGCAAAAGCAAAAGAAAGTCTTAGTTGGCTCTTCTAGCAGCTCCAAGAGAGCTCACTAGCTGTGATGATTGGTTGGTTGATTGAGGTAGGTGGGGTCAGCCAGGTTGATCAGTTGGTGAGTGTGTTTGATCCTTGTGTGGGGGAGTGGTGGTGGTTGTAAGGGGTAATTTGATTGATAAATGATCTGGCTCATTGATCAGTGGCTGAGTGGGTATGATAGATCATGGCTGGGTGGTTGAGTGGCTTGGCAGTTAAGGTTTAGGTTAAAAGATCAGGTGGGTAGATGAATGGTTTGGTAGATCATGGCTGAGTGGGAAAATGGGTTGGTAGATTGTGGTTGGGTTGTTAAGTGGGGTGATCCTTCAGGTGGTTAATTGATGAGAGGTAAGTATAGTTAATCTTTCTGTGTTAGATTGACTTGGTATATCATCTAATAGATAAGTTGGGGGTTTGGTTGGATAAGCGGGTTGAGCAGTCACAGGCTTGATGAATAGTTGGCTAATGCAGGGTTGTAATAGTTTTGCATGTTTGCTTCCTGTTTAAGAACCATTAGTATTTCAGGACATGTGAGTAAGGAGGATTTGGTAGGTCAGTGGTGGGCTTGGGTGAATGGACTGTTAGGTCAGAGGTAGGTGGATGGTGAGAGGTTCGTTGCTTAGTAGATCTTTGGAATGTAGTTCAGAGATGGGTGGTTGAGTGGGCTGTTGGATCAGGCTCAGGTTGGGTAGTTGAGTGGGTTGGTAGAAAATGGGTGGGTGGTTGAGTGAGTTGATATATAATGGCTGGGTGCTTGAGTGGGCTGGAAGATCATGGCTAGGTGGTTGAGGGGGGCTGGTAGATAAGGGGTTGTGTGGTTAAAGGAGGCTGGTAGATAATGGCTGGGTGGATGAGATGGTAAATTTTTCAGTTGATTGGTGAGGGGTGTATCAGGTGTATGGTATATCATTTAACAGATGGGTTGGTGTTTAAAGCATTGGGTTGATGAATGGGTTGATGCAGGCGGATGGTTTTGCTTGGTCTCATCCTGTTAAAAAACCTTTAGCAGAATCTCTAGGACAGTTATCATTATCTCCCACCTCTCTCTGTATTACACTGCACAACATAATTTTTTGCTTCTTGAAAAGTTTTTGCTTATTGGTATTTGGTACCTATCAGTGCACAAATATAGTTTTGGTTTTTGCTGCATCACGTGGGAATTCTGAGAAATAGACAATTAACTGTTTACCTGCAATAACCTATTTAATCGTGTTTATAGTGTTTTGTGTTTCTAATACGCCATTAAGTTCAACATAATAAAAAGTGTTTTGCTCCTGAATTTCGTTTGTATTAAATTTTTTTTGCATCACGTTCAAATGTCCAACGTAGTCAGCAAACATTGGTGGATTCAATTTGCTCTGATATCGTTTTTCATTGTAGCAATGTCCTGGTGAAACCTTTACAGGGAAGAAGTCCAAGTGTGAGTGGAGGAAATGAATCTTGAGTGATGTTGCATTTCATTGTTTTTTTACGCTTTGAGAAGTTTATCTACCAGCTGAATGTAATGTGGGGCTCTGTAATTGCCAAGAAAATTGTCTTCGAAGCCTTTCCAGGCAATGTTTTCTTGCCCAACTAACAGATCTTCGAACTGCTTGTCACTCATAACATGTCGGATCTGAGGGCCAACAAAAATGCCCCCTTTGATCCCCTTTTATTCTTTTATTTATTCTTGGGAACATCTGTCCTAAATATTGTTAACATTTGCCTTCTTTGTTCATTGCTTTCACAAAATTCTTCCTAAGTCCCAATTTTTGTGAAGAGGAGGCAAAAAGATCTTTGCCAGGTCGACAACCAATTCATGTGCCACATTTTTCTATCCTGGAACAAACCTTTTACAGAGTGGCCAGCTTTGTCTACAATCATTTGAATCTTTGGCGCAACTGTTGCCTTCACAGATGAAACAACAGCACTTTGTACAGCCGAGCTGCAGTCCCAGTGAAAGAGCAACAACTTTCAGATCTCCAGATATTCCAGTTGTATCACTGTACTGGATGTGCTTCAGCAACATTTACACGTTCTCGTAGGTTTCTTTCATGTGTGCTGCAAAGTCAACAGGTATTGAAGAGTGAACGCTGCCATAACAGAGGTAACAGTCCGTCACATGGTCTTTCTGTTCTCGCCATACCATCGGGACGGCAAACGGCATTGTCTTTTGAGTGCCTCTGAGCCGAGCTCTTTTAGACAGACAGCAAATGTGAGGCGCCCATTCCTTGTCTTGATCACCAATTTTACAGCCGAAGTACAGATGATATGCGTTCTTCACAAGAGCAGTCATTGAGCGTCTGTGATTATCAAGCGTATACTCGCCACAAATATAGCAGAATGCATAGCGGCTGTTCCGACACTGACGAGACGTATCGACCGACACCAATCGTGCTGTAAATTTAGAACATCTAAATGACTTGTTACAGTGTTAATGAGTCAATGCTATATTCTGAAACAAAACGTATACACTATAAGGTCTATATTTTTTTTTTAGATAAGCAGCATCTGTGTATGCAAACCACTTTTATAGCCTGCTGAGACGCGGTCACGCTGGTTACGGCCTGCTCTGGCATGCCCGGGCTGCATACTTCGACAGAACAGCTTCCAACCTGGCCTGAGTTCATGCCTGGACATGCCCAGACTACACAAAACATTGTTCATAGGGTTCTTACAGAAACGAACATTTAGTACACAAATATAATAAAAAAAAAAAAGACAAAACTTAAGACTGCAATCTTCTTCTTCTTCTTCTTCTTCTTTCGGCTGCTCCCATTAGGGGTCGCCACAGTGGATCATCCGTCTCCATACCACCCTGTCCTCTACATCTGCCTCTTTCACACCAACTACCTGCATATCTTCCCTCACCACATCCATGAACCTCCTCCTTGGCCTTCCTCTTTTCCTCCTACCTGGTGGCCCCATCTTCAGCATTTTTCTACCAATATAATTCATGTCCCTTCTCCGCACATGTCCAAACCATCTTCAACTCGCCTCCCTCACCTTGTCACCAAAACATCCTACATGTGCTGTCCCTCTAATAAACTAATTTCTAATCTTGTCCATCCTCGTCACTCCCAACGAAAACCTTAACATCTTCAGCTCTGCTACCTCCAGCTCCACCTCCTGTCTTTTACTCAATGCCACTGTCTCTAATCCATACAACATCGCAGGTCTCACCACAGTCCTATAAACTTTCCCTTTCATTCTTGCAGATACTCTTCTATCACAAATCACTCCTGTCACTCTTCTCCACCCACTCCACCCTGCCTGCACTCTTTTCTTTACTTCTCTAACACACTCTCCATTACTTTGCACTGTTGACCCCAGGTACCTGAACTCCTCCACCTTCTCCACCTCTTCTCCCTGCAACCGCATCACTCCACTGCCCTCCCTCTCATTTACACACATGTACTCTGTCTTACTCCTACTGACTTTCATTCCCCTTCTCTCCAGCGCATATCTCCACCTCTCCAGGCTCTTCTCAACCTGCTCTCTACTCTCACCACAAATCACAATATCATCTGCAAACATCATAGTCCAGGGAGACTCCTGTCTGACCTCGTCCATCAACCTGTCCATCACCACTGCAAACGGGAAAGGGCTCAGGGCCGATCCTTGATGCAGTCCAACCTTCACCCTGAACCAGTCTGTCGTACATACTGCACACTTCACTGCCGTCACACTGTCCTCATACATGTCCTGCACCACCCTCACATACTTCTCTGACACACCTGACTTCCTCATACAATACCACAACTCCTCTCTTGGCACCCTGTCGTACGCTTTCTCTAAATCCACAAATACACAATGCAGCTCCTTCTGTCCTTCTCTATACTTCTCCATCAACATCCTCAAAGCAAATAAGGCATCTGTGGTGCTCTTCCTCGGCATGAAACCATACTGTTGCTCACAGATGGTCACCTCTTCTCTCAGCCTGGCTTCCACTACTCTTTCCCATAACTTCATGGTGTGACTGATCAACTTAATTCCCCTGTAGTTACTGCAGGTCTGCACATCTCCCTTATGCTTAAAGATCGGTACCAGCACACTCCTTCTCCATTCCTCAGGCATCCTCTCCCCTTCCAGAATCCTGTTAAACAATCTGGTTAAAAACTCCACTGCCATCTCTCCTAAACATCTCCACGCTTCTACCGGTATGTCATCTGGTCCAACCGACTTTCCACTCTTCATCCTCTTAATAGCTGCTCTCACTTCCTCCTTACTAATCCTATCTACATCCTGCTTCACCAACTCCACATCCTCCAACCTTCTCTCTCTCTGATTTTCCTCATTCATCAGCTGCTCAAAATACTCCCTCCATCTTCTCAACACACTCTCCTCATTAGTCAACACATTTCCCTCTCCATCCTTTATTGCTCTAACTTGCAGTACATCCTTCCCAGCTCGGTCCCTCTGCCTGGCCAATCGGTATAAATCCTTTTCTCCTTCCTTAGTGTCCAACCTCTTATACAGCTCCTCATATGCCTTTTCCTTGGCTTTCGCCACATCCCTCTTTACCTGCTGCTGCTTCTCCTTGTACTCCTGCCTACTTTTCTCATCACTTAAGACTGCAATGAAACCGCAAATTTGGTCAGCAACCAATAATTTATAAGGAACCCCCAACAGTGTTCAAACAGCAAAACCATTGTTGTGCAGTGATTCCAGCCTTGACGGAGACACCGCAATGCATGCTGGGAAACGTACACACCACCAACCCATATCAAAGAAATGTGATTTGCTGCACATTAGCATGTTGGACATGCATTTGCTTGTTTGTTCTATAACTTATAAACACACACACACACACACACACACACACACACACACACACACACACACACACACACATATATATACACACACACACACACACACACACACACGAAATAGAGTGAGAGAAGAGGACTAGACAAGAGAGGGTCACTAGGACTGAAAGGTAAACAAGAAGACAAAGAGTACGAAGGAAAATCCTCTGTGAAGGACAAGTATGTGTGTGTGTGTGTGTGTGTGTGTGTGTGTGTGTGTGTGTGTGTGTGTGTAATGACAGTTAGGGGACAGAGCTGTCATCCATCAAGGCGATGTTGCGACGGACATGGAATAAGAAACTAGTTCACACATTTTCCCCTCTAACCCCCTTTCGGTCCCTGAACAGTGTGTGTGTGTGTGTGTGTGTGTGTGTGTGTGTGTGTGTGTGTGTGTGTGTGTGTGTGTGTGTGTCTTACCGGCTGCACATTGTAAGCAAGCAGCACATGCTTCATGTCTGGAGAAAGCTCATAGTCACTGGCCTTATACATTTCCTGTACAGTAGAAATAAAGAAGAAATGAACGTTTTTGATTCTAAAGTCTAGACTGAGAGACACAGAGGCGGAGTCACAGCCACGACATCATCAGCGTGGAAGCCGTATTGTAAAATCGGCACTGACCTGCAGTGATCAATTACAAATACTTAGTAATGTTAATTGCAGAAATATACAGGCAACACAATGGACTCAATTTAATTGCTGAATTTAAATATCGTCTTATTCGTTTTTTTCTTCCCCAAACTTTTGGCGGCACACAATTAAATAACATGCCATGTATTAGCAGAAAATTTCCCCGTCACTTGAACTAGGAGACACAAACCTGTTCTGATATGACAATGCAAACCCTTAGCCGTCCCCATGAAGATCTACTTTACATGGATTAGAGTGAAAGATCTCCTGCAGACTGCACTCACCTCACATACATCAGTACCTTACTTTACTAACACCCTGGAAGCTGAATGAGCTCAAATTTCCACAAAAATCTTGTGGAACATCTCCTGAGAAAAGTGGAGCTTATTATAACAGCAAACGTGGAATTGGATGTTCAAAAAGAAGCCCATATCAATTTTATACTGTGGTGTCCACAACCTTTTGTCCATATAGTGTAGACTTCATTTGGTCAAAACAGAAATGCGCTCTGTGTTAATCGTACCTACATAAAATTCTAATTAGAGCCGTTAAAATGAACTTGTGTTAACGTTCATTCTGACAGCCCTAATATATATATATATATAAATACTGTATATATACAATCTATAGAAAGAAAGACTTACAAACTTCCTGTTGGGCACCAGCACTGTGCTTTCGTTTGTCTCCATGTTAAACTTGACCACATCGCCTTCGCGAGTGCGATACAGGAGCTCCGTACCTACAGAGGGACACAAACACAAAACATTATGATCTACAACCTCCAAGAAACTAGAAACTCCAGAGGAACCTGGAAATCAGAACAAAATTAAACTATTGTTCTTATACACAACACTCAACCAAAGCAGATTTTTTGGAAATGTTTGTTTTAGCAGAGATACTGGTTACCTTGAAGTAATATACTTTACATTTACAACAACTGCAGAACTGCATCCTAGTTTCACAAACTCTTGAAGGAGGGGAGTTTCTCTTGATATAATGGCAGACATGCCCATAAGTGAATTGGTGGCCACCCTTATCAAGACTATCTTGAATTCTTCTTCATACAATTGAGCAGGTAAGGGCCTCGTTCAAAAGCCCTGCAGGTGCAGCTTGGTGTTGTTGAGATTTTACCTCACAACCTTTCAGTC
The DNA here is from genome assembly GCF_946808225.1 of Silurus aristotelis. Taxonomy (NCBI): domain Eukaryota; kingdom Metazoa; phylum Chordata; class Actinopteri; order Siluriformes; family Siluridae; genus Silurus; species Silurus aristotelis. The sequence goes on from NC_139574.1 coordinate 2,727,119, forward strand.
AGAAGTCCAAAATTATAAATCAAAGCTACCACTTCTTCGCCTTCTTCCACCTTAGAAATATTGCTAAAATGATGATGTTATAGGATGCAGAGAAACTAGTTGATGCTTTTGTAACATCAAGATTAGACTACTGTAACGCTTTACTGTCTGGGTGTGCGAGTAGGTGCAGAAATAGGCTTCAGTTAGTTCAGAATGCAGCAGCAAGAGTCCTCACTAGATCTAGAAAATATCAGCCCTGTTTTAATCATCTACACTGCTCCTAATTACATCTCACACTGATTATAAAATACTACAACTGATGTACTTCTACTGACAGGGCCAATGCAGAACTGCAGAAGTTAATAACAGGAAGTTTTTAACATGCTCTGGCTTTTGGAGTAACACCTCAGCCTCAGGGACCTTCATGGTGGGAGACAGCTATAGAAGGAGTCTCTAATGTCTGTGTTTTGAATCAGCCAAAGCTAAAGCTGCAACTCTGCATATTGGTGGCCACTCAAGAATCTGACCATCTATATATTTTTTATTAGAAAAAAAAAAAAACAGGCTTCTTGTATTGAACCAATCTCAGGACAGGCGTAAAGACTTATGTAAAAACCAAAAAAAATCGTAAGGTCATACACAGGAATCATCCAAAATGTCAAACCCAGACAGAGATAATCCGAAAGTCAAAGTTCAGTAGTCAAAACAGTCCAGCAAAAGGTCACAAATACATCTTGAGCAGAATAACACCACCTAGAACACGCAAACGTGGCAATACTTTACTGATATAATGCTAACACCATTTACTAGTAACAGAAAGTGGGTTGTTATAAGGCAGGGGTGGGGACGGGACTAACTGGTCAGGGTCAATGAGAACAGAAACTAATTTGCTTCTTGTTCCATAATAATAAACTGAAAATGTACAACAAGTCCTTCTTTAGCTGTAGAACATTATTGAAAAAGTGCTGTGGAATAAAACACTCAGGGGGTGTTGCAATGGGAATATAATCAATGTCAGGGTGCTAGGAGTAGCTCTGGAGAATTATTCCATACAGACTGTGGTGAATTTGTTGGTAGTATCCCTGAAACTTAACCAAGCCTCATTTGTTTTCACAAAAACCCGAGATCTGCTTGTCCAAAAAACATTCTTTGTAAAGCATTGTGGCTCACCAATATACAGTATATATAACAAAATTAGGATTGAAATATCATTTATTGTTTAGAGCAGTGGTCCCCAACCTTTTTTGCACCATGGACCGGATTAATGTCAGACAATATTTTCATGGACTTGGGGGGGGTTAAATTTAGGGGTAATGTATTATGCGTTAGGGGCTGGAGCAGCCCCTTTAAGAAGGTAGTGGATGGAGGTAAGACATGTGACTGAGGCATCTTCACATGCATCAAGAGTGAGTCATAGACACATGTGGTGGAGAGAATCCGGTAATTTTCCAAAATAAAACATCGTTCAGAATCAGATAATAAAGAAAACGGAAATAATGTAAGTTATGTATTCTTTTTTGTGAGGTTCCCTGGTGGTCTAGTGGTTAGGATGCGGCCTGGGTTCAATTCCCGGTCAGGGAACCAACCCCAGCCATCAGGGTTGCACAAGCCTGTGCACTCCTAATGCCGGTCCCAAGTCCGGATAAATAAGGAGGGTTGAGTTAGGAAGAGCATCCAGTGTTAAACATGTGCCAAATCAAACATGTGGATCATGAATACGGATGATCCGCTGTGGCGACCCCTAATGGGAGAAGCCCGAAAGAAAGTTTAAGTTTATGTATTCTTTTTGTGCGGCACGGTACCAATTGACCCACGAACCGGTGCCGGTTCACGGCCCGGGGGTTGGGTACCACTGGTCTAGAGAAGACTAACACAATCGTCAACATGATCCATTTTTTTTAGTTTTTCTAAACATTTGCCTGTAATTTTACATCTCCTCTTCTGGCTGTGTTTCTTCTCTCAGACTTGATTCGGAACTCCATGCAATTGAAAGAGTTCCTTGTGTCTTGCGCAGATTCAAGACATAACTGAAACATAACCAAGCCTCCTTTGCTTTCATAAAAGCTGTCGGCTTCTTTTCTTCGACTGATGTCTCTTGGAAAAAGCTCCAGATTTGTCGGTCCAAAGGTAATTCTTTATTAAGCGATAAAGAAAACAATTAGAACATCCTTTCTTGCCTAAAGGGAACCAACACTTTTGTCGACATCCAACTCAAATGAACAATTTTTTCTCTTCTTTATAAAGGTTTGCCTGTAACTTCTGAGTTCCTTCTGTCAGAATTAATTTAGAAGCAATGTGTTCTGCTCGCGAGCTCTCTTCCTTCCTCATCGCTCAACCCCGGTACCGCCTCGGGACTTGTCCTAAACCTAATCTCCCCTGCCCTATTGATGTGCACTATCTCCAACAGAGTGCACTCGCTGTCACCTGCCATCTTCAGAATTCGTTTACCGGCGCTGGACTGCACACTTTGATCCATTCCCAACATCCACACAACTGTTTCTTATAGCATTTCCAATCTCCGGGCATCAACTCTTCTGCGGTGAACACACTCCTTGCAGCACTTCCTGCTACTGCTTTCCTTTTCCACTCTTGTGATCTGTGGACTGTGAAGGAATCATCTCCTTTAATCTAATGATTATCGCCAAATAGATTAAAATCAGGCTGGGTTTAAGGGTTAAAGGGTTAAAACATCATACACCTGTTTGGATGACTGTGAAATGCAGAAATAAAAAAAAAAAAAGGATCTCTGGAATAGAGAAAGCAGATGGTTGAGGCCACACCGAGTGCGAACCGTTTCAATCCTGGTGTGACATAGCTGTTTGGTTGCCACCCCATGCTGAAGGATCTGATCATTCTGTTTCACTAATGAGATGATTATGGAGCCATTTAATCACAATTACCGAGCAGCAGTGGCGTGCAGAATGAGAACGAGAGTCCATTACAACAAAATAAGAGGACGAAGGACGTACGTGACAAATTCTCAAAGAGACTAGACAGATACATGTTTCATTGAAAGCAGCGACCTGGTGGATAATTGTGAATGGTATGAAAACCAATTGGCAAAATTATGGACAAAATGTTTGTGGACACTTGACTATTAGATGTGCTTCTTTTTGAACATTCCATTCTGAATTTAATTCCCATTTGCTCTTATGAAAAGCTCTACTCTTCTGGAAAGATGTTCCACTAGATTTTTGAGGAGATTAATTCAGATAAATGGGTGTTAGCACCTTAAGTCAGGTGAGGTGAGGAGATCTTCCACTCCAACCCAGGTAAAGCATATCTTCATATACAGGTCATGGGAAACCTGACGGCAGGTTGAGTTAGCAAGAGCAAGAAGATCAGAAGCTGTAACTTCAGAAGGTGTTGAAGTTGGTCCACTTAAAGGAACATCCAAGAGATTACTTTTATATAATATGGATCTTCTGGGAAGTGTTTTTTTTTTTGGAAAAAAAATGGAGAATCCATTTATATTAATAGTACAAAAATACTGCCAAATAGCCAAAGGTTTGGGGAAACGTGACCATAAGATTGCTACTATATGGGCTACTTTTTTTGAACATCCCATTACATTTATAGTCCCAATTTGCTGTTATAATAACCTCCACTGTTCTGGGAAGATGTTCCACCAGATTTTGTAGAGATTTGTAAAGGTTTAAACAAGTACTGATGTAGAGGAGTCGAGGAGGTCTGGGGTGCAGTACCAATTTATCCCAAATAAGGTGTCTGATAGCAAGAGATTTAATTCCAGCCGACGTAAAGCAGATGTTCATGGAGCTGGATTAGTGCACAGGTGTTCGCATTGTCATGCTGAAACACGTTTGGATCTCCTTGTTCAAGTGAAGAGAAAATTTCATGCTCTCACATCCAAAGATGTCGTACAGATTGGAAAAGAACCACATATTCCCAGAAAAGTCAGGTATCCCAAAAATGTCCATAAAGCCAGTGGTGTCCCACCAAATGACTTGTTTTCTAATCCCACCTAAATGTTATGAAAAGCCAAATAAAGCTTAGAATAATGGAAATATTTGATTGTTCTGCAACCAAATTGCACCATTACGTCTTAGAAGCTTTTTACCTGCAGCTCTGAATGTATCCGAGGAGCAAAACAAACCCGATTTTCACAGATACAAGCCATTTTTTTTCATCTCACAAACTGAACAAACTTTTTTCATCTTCACAAGGCTGAAAAGCTGATTCATATTTTCTATTCTCCCACATTGATCAGTGTAACGCACTCGTCTCTGAGGTGAATACGTCTATGCTAAATAAATTACAGCATGTTTCAGATAGAATCCTGACTCGGGCTCGGACAGTGATCAGATCGCTCCATTTCTAAAATCCTTACAATCTGACTGATTCGGGTTTCGGATTGATTTTTAATTTCAAAAGCTCTCCCTGGATTGGCTCTCCAGTATTTCTCAGAGCTTCTAACATCCCAGAAGGTAACCTTCGGTCACAAGATAAAGATGATAATCAGTGCAAACCAACAAAAACCTAATATAATATTAAACAATATCTTATACAGTGATCATGTGACATTTATGCACAGCCATGAAGTATTTATAATTAATTTTGTTATACAGATGTTGACATACTTGGTAATTTTTTGTTAGTTTGATTGTTTATAAAGCACTATATACCGTATTATCAGGACTATAAGCCGCTACTTTGTACCCACGCTTTGAACCCCACGGCTTAAACAATGAAGCGGCTAATTTATGTATTTTTCCGGGGGTTTTTCCGGTTTCACAAACTTTAAGCCAAAAAACTGAACCCCATAACATTAGACCAATGAAATTGAAGAACGGGTTCAGGTGAACCAATGAAACTCTTTATATAAAATCAGATGCGCTCCCACTGAATCGGGCCGCACCACATCATAAATATGGATGATGTTCCTCTGAGGTTTGACCTGCCGCTCACTCGGACTGTCTACTGGATATGCGAATCATTTGTCACGCTGAAAACAACCGGGCATGAAAACACACACTTCACCTGTGTTCTGAGCTGCACGGCATCGGGAGAAAAGCTTCACCGATGGTGATTTTTAAACACACGACGATGCCAAAAGATAAACTCTCGAGAGAAATAGTTGTGAAAGGAAGGAGGAAGACAGTGAACAATGACTTTCTTGGTAGACTGCTGTTTAGATACAAGCCGTGTTACAGACACTGTCTTTCATTAAAACCTGTGTAAAGTTCATTAGTTTCAGTGTAGACAGGCTTATAGACAGGTGCGGCTTATAGACAGGTGCGGCTTATTTATGTATTTATGGTATTTATGTTCCGAATAAAATTATTTGTCTAATTCAGTGGGTGCGGCTTATATTTGCACTTAATAGTCCGGAAATTATGGTAGTTATTATTAGTACACTATAGGAATAAAAAACTTGCTACTTTTAGAACGTCGCATTCCACATTTAGTCTCTATTTCCTGTTATATTAACCTATATTAAAGATGTTCTACTAGATTTTGGAGTGTACTTGTGGAGATTTAGCTAGAAGATCTACTAGGAAATCTTTCACTCCAACCCATGTATCTTAACGAAGCTGCCTCTGGGTCTCTTAGTTCAAGCAAGGGAAAATTTTGTTCTATACAATTGTGTGCCTTTAACTTTAAGGTAACAGTTTGAGGAAAAAAACACCTAAAGTGTAAGTACTTTTGTAAATGCAGTGCACACAAGAGACCTGCGGTACCACAGGACCCGACACAAATTAGATTTGATAATGAAAGCGGGTTCAGGTTCCTAAAACAAATAAACTGTTATGTAACTACTGCACAAAAGCAACAAATGGCAACTAAAATAAAGTGCATGATTTCCAGGCAGAAGGTCGGAAGCGAACTCTCGTGTGTTTCATGTGCGGTAACTACTAGAGCACACCGAGGCACAATGTCTGAGGCGCAGGACCGCGGAGAATCACTGAGTGCTCCAGATATCAGTTCATTATTGAAGAAAGGAACAAACAACACAACAAAACCTTCAGCTGCTTTTATAACATCTCGCTGATGTCCCGAAAACTTCCTTGTTCATGTCTATGTTCATCATTTACACAAAAAGTCAATGAAACCAAACTTTTATTTTCCGTTTTTTTATTCATATTTAAACAAAAACAGATTAGCAATAATGCACACTGGATCTCTGGTTTAAAGCTGCCAGGTCGGGTTTTAAAGCACAAAACGCACCACATGATGGAATTCAGTGTGGATATGAGTGCATGGCTCACTCACACAGCGTACTAATCACATCACCACCGTGCTACCCTGAATGCTTCTCCCAGCTCCCCCATACAGTGCCCAGGAAACCAGGGACGATGAATAAACAGGTGGAACAACAGCTTTTCAATACAAAAATCATATTTTTCATAATTGTAACGTAATCCAGGTGGTCCATTCTCTCCTCACACGGCTGTTCACAAAGCTCGGGAAACAAGCATGAGCAAGTCATGAACTAATCACGCTTAATCAGGTTAATTTAGCGGAACCCCCTGAGAAAGCGGTGTGGTTTTATTTAATAACAGTGAATTTAACATAGTGAGGCCACAATAGGCCTCTTAATAGGCTCTGATCATAACTTCATAGTAGAAGAGTCCAGATGCTGAACTCTAGACCTTTCACCATTTAGCACATCATGAACTGAAAAATACAACAAAGAAAACTCTGAACTGGTAAGCAGCTAGCATCCTGTATCAGACACTAACATTCCTTTCCCAAAAATTCTTCAACTGGTCTCCTAGGTCCCCAGAAGCTTAAACACAGAAGACGTGATGCTACACAGCGGTCATTTTCCTTCGTTTAAACATTTGCTATGTTTTCTATGTTCTATTTGGAGTAAAATATGGGTTTATGAGATTTGCAAATGATTGCATTCTGTATTTATTGACATCTTTTATAAAGTCTTAACTTTTTTGGAATTAAGGTTGTAGCTCCAAATATTTCCACCATGACAAATATATATATCAAAGTTGTCAAAGCACAATTCAGAGTCCATTTTCAACAGACACCTTGGCATTTAAAGATGGTCGCACACATTAGTATTCTAGGATTAGCATTAGGATTAGCATTAGGATTAGCATTAGGCAATGTCCACAGTAGTACATTTTAGAATGAAAACACCTATTTTTCTTTCCGTTTTAGTCTTCCGTCCACACTGAGACGCCATTGTCAGTCAACGAAAACATAGCAATTTAAAAAACAGCAGTCGCAGTGTGGACTGTGAAAACCGTGACGTTTCAAAGAGCCGGCAAGTAAATAACCGCCAGGCGAAAATGATGCAGGTCGAAGCATCACAATTACTTACATTGTGCCCATTAAATATTTCAGATGTTTCGGTGTGGATGAACCACTTATGGGGAACATTTCAAAACAAAAGTATGGACTCTGAGCATTTTTAGACAAAAGCGCAGTTTTCAAATTTATCTGGATTAGGGTAGATGTAGATTCGGTCTCCAACATAGTGATTAAGCACACCTGGCTCTAATTACAAATTCACACACATTTACGGAATAAGACGACTCTGGGTCGTTCAATGGCGCAGTATGCGCTCAGTAGCATGTTTAGCCTCCGTTTTTTTTTTCCAAGCCTTTTTTCTTTGGCTTGCTGTTTTTTATTTTTTTTTATTTATTTTTTTTATATAAAATTCATGATTGTAGTTGCATAGTACATCTGGGAAGTGGTAACTCAGTGGTTAAGACAATGTCTAAGGGTTAGAAGACTGCAAACATCTACAGCATTTAGAAGTCTAAATGCTTTTTAGATTTAGAAATCTAAAGCAACTGATATTTATCTCATTTATACAATTGCCAGTTTCTGACCTTTTGGGTTTGTTGACCTCTAATTTATTAAACTGCCCCAAAAAACTGCATCCTTCACTCACTTTATCATTCCGAAGTCCCCAAAAGCAAACTCCTGAAGCTAAATGTTCTAGAAATAATGTATTAATTAAGAAGACGTACCAGGGGCTCATCCGGGTCATGGCACCATTTTTTCTTTATTAATATTATTATTATATATTTATTTTTTTATTATTAAAAAATAATATTCCGATAAGACAATCTCTTGACACATCTATTAAAATAAAGTTGTTGAATGTAATTCTGATCAGATCACATGGGACAAATGATGTTTGTACAGATCACAGAGATTGGTGAGACACAGAGATAGGTGTGTATGAAGCCTGTACCCGTGTTAGGATCTGAATTCCTTCCCTTAAGCCTCTGTAAGCTTCAGTTCTCTGATGTTTTTTCAAACATCATCTATAATTCTTCATTCTGTATTTTATGCATTAACTTTTTGAGCTTTTGGAGTTGTGGAGGTTGAAAAAGAAAAGATTGAGCACTGTCAGGTCTGTTAATTGTTACCAAGAGGCGCTGTAACATTTCCAGAGGGTGAGATTTATGAATAGTTCAGGAAGAATACAAGATCTGAAGATGCCAATGTATCACCAGAGACCTACAGCGGTTGAGTTTAGCTAGGGGAAGTGGTAGTTCAGTTGTTCAGATGTTGTAGGTCTGGTTGTGAGTTGAAATGTTAGCACCACCAAGCCATAAAGCTGTAATTCATGCTAAGGCAAGATTTCTCAATACTGTAATTAAGTTGCTTTGTCACATATCTGTACTTTACTGAAGTATTTTCAGTAGACTTTTACTGTAACTTCACATTTCAAAGTCAAATATTTTCTTTTCACTCAACTACATCCTTTTATTTTTTGAGGATAAAAACGTAACTGGTGAAACACGCAGCGAGTTTTACACGTTTTACACTCGAGGAGTTTCTTCATCATTTATTCCTCTCTAAATGTTCTGTTGAACTGATGCTGAACTGTATGTTGGTGATCAGTAGATACACCAAGCGCCAATCAGAACAAGCACCACAACACACGTGACCTCATTCAGACGTTTTTTTTTTTCCAAGTAGTAAAAAGAGGGTTTTGTGATGATAATTATAATAGAAATCAGTGTTTGAGTCATTAATATCATTCTATTAATAGATCAGTGTGCTGAGAGTCACATTCGAGTCTTTTCACATAAACTGAGGTGATTAATTAAAGAATCTTGTGATAAAAATAATAATAGGAACATTATAGTTATAATAAATCACTACTTTGGGTACTTACGTAAATTTGAAGGCAAAAACTTTTGTACTTTTACTCAAGTGAATGTTTAAAGGGACATTTAGACTTTTACTGGAGTCACATTTTACCTACTGTATGTCTACGTTTCCTCAAGTACATGCTTTGTGTACTTCATGCATCACTTTATTATCTAATTTTAATTGCATAGACACAAAAGGAACATGCACATGTCTCTAAAAAAACATAAACCACCAAGTTTTTCCACACGTTTCACAGCTTTATAAAGCCTGGCATCGAAGCTACCATTGGACTGGATGTTGAAATCCTGCCAGAGCCCCTCCTGGACACCTCCTGAGCATTACTGATCCGATTCCTGAGGTAAAAAGTTCCCCGTTAGCTAAAAAATAAGCCATATCTTATGTGTCTGACTTTCTTTCTCTCCATTAAGTATAAAAGTATAAGATTATTTTCATCCCTTTCTGTATGTTAAAGCTAAAACACATGAGACGGCTCAGTAAATTAGCCACTAGTCTCTCTTTCACTCGGCTGTGAGTCACCTGATCTGTGTATCTGTCGTTCATAAAAACCCAACCAATTTTTTACATCAATAATCCAAAAAATGTAAAAAGAAAAGGAAAAAAAAAGAAATGTCGCATATTTACAAAAGATTTACGAATAGAACAAGCTTGAGAAGAGGAATATGCTAAATGCGGTTAACATTTGTGTTTTGTTTTTCAAATCTTTTTGTCACAATTTGTCTTTTCTAAATTGATTATCGGAGACACAATTGTAAAGAACAACTTTGGATAAGAAAGCGTGAAATTCTCTCTTCACTTGAACTAGGAGAGACCAAAAATAAACATGCTCCAGGATGAAAATGCCAGCTCCATGAACACGTGTGGGAGTGGGAGCTCAGCGGTTAAGGTTCTGGATTACTGATCGAAAGGTTGGGGGTTCAAGCCCCGGTATCACCAAGCTGCCACTTTTGGGCCCTTGAGCAAGGCCCCAAACCCTCTGTGCTCCAGGGGCGCCATATCATGGCCGACCCTGCGCTCTGACCCCAGTTTCCGAGCAAGCTGGGATATGCGAAGGACAAATTTCACTGTGCTGTAACTTACATGTGACAAATAAAAGCTATTCTATTCTATGCTTTACATGGGTTTGACTGGAAGATCTGCCAACCCTACTGAACATATTTTTATCTCTGAATAAGTGGAGATCGCCACAAAATATGGTGAAACATCTTTCCAGGAGAGTGGAGTTTATAGGAGACTAAATGTGGAATTGCATGTCCATGCAGCAATCTTACGATCAGGTATCCACAAACTTCTGCCATACAATGTAGTATTTTTGTAGTACTAAGGTCAATGCATACTCCAATCTGGTACAATGATCTCCAAGAAGATCCATATTATAAAAGAAGATCTCTTTGATGTTCCTTCCACAGTGGAACACCTTCAGAACCGACAGCTTCTGATCTTCATACTCCTGCTGACTCGTTCTCCTCTCAGGTTTCTCATGACCTCTAAATAAAGATACAGGTGTAGAAGAGGAAGATCTTTTTATCCTTTCAGATTTCCCAGATCAGCCGGCGTCGTGTGTGTCTGTGTGTGTGTGTGTGTGTGTGTGTGTGTGTGTGCGTGTGTGTGTGTGTGTCTGGATCAGACAAAAGCGTATTCACTTCAATGAAATGGATCGTCCTTTAACACAAGCTCTTGTGAAAGACGAGGGCAATCATTCTTTTCATGGGAGCTTTTGAATTCCCTTCTCATACCATCTCCCCTCCATGCGGATTCTTTCTCCTCGTTCTCCTCCTCTGCGACTGATATGATGCCGGTGAAGAGATTCGAGTCGATCGCTTTCGATGCTGACGCCCACACAAACAGCACCACGTTCTCGAGAATAATATGGGATTTCCAGCCTGAAGGTCCAACAAGGAACCCAAGTGCACTCTAAAATCAACCTACAACAAGAAGCACTGACTTCTCAGAACAGTGCAACATCTATGTAGTCCAGCTGATGATGAATTCTATTATGCAGTTATGTTCCTCTTGTATCATAAGACCTGGAATATCTCTGAGGAAAAGCCGCTGCATCTGAAAAGCTTTCAGTTTGGCCAACACACTGAAGGCAGTGAAGGTTTAGCTAAGCACTGCGTGCCACCAGGAGACAACCATTACCAAGAACTTCTCAACTAAATACCTATCTGAACATCAGAGGAACCTGGGCAAGAAAAGTCTCCAGGCTGAGACACAACATCATCATCATCCTCATATTTATGATCATTATCATTTTTCAGAGGGATTTGAAGGAACTCCGCTGCTCACCGCTGATCCATTTCGCTTTGGGATTGTGGACTCTGAAGTTCTTGCTGAAGACATCCTCCACCGTGAGTCTCCCCTTCAGGGCCAGGCTGTCGTCCTCCCCTGCACCAACACACACACACCTTCATCAGCACATCTTAACACACACAACACTGCAGGATGCACTGCACACATATCCAGACAGAAATGCATGTGTCCATCTTTGAATTGATGACATTCTGAAACAAGAAAAAAACTTATTCATACAGTACACGTGTGTTGATGAACATGTTTGCGTAAGTGGTGTGTGTGTGTGTGTGTGTGTGTGTGTGTGTGTGTGTGTGTGTGTGTGTGTGTGTGTAATGAGGCTGATCCGATTCCTGCCGCATCACAGGCAGACAGCTGAAGATGAAGGACGTGCGCCAGCGTGCAGAATAAATCAGATGAATTGAAATGGAAGGCGTGTTTATGCAGCTATACACCACTGATAAACTGTGTGTGTGTGTGTGTGTGTGTGTGTGTGTGTGTGTGTGTGTGTATGTTTATGTGTGTGTATGCGTATGTGAAAGTGTGTATGCGTGTGTGTGTGTGTGTGCATTCGTGTGCGTGAGTATGTTTGTATGTGTGTGTCTGTTTGTGTGTATGTTTTTTTTTTGTGTGTGTGCGCATCCTCTCTCTGTCCCCCTGCGCTGCCCTTCTCTCTCTGTCCCCCTCTCTCTCTCTCTGTCCCTCTTTCTGTCCTCCTCTCTCTGTCCCCCTCTCTCTCTCTCTGTCCATCTATCTCTCTCTGTCCTCCTCTCTCTTTCTCTCTGTCCATCTATCTCTGTCCATCTATCTCTCTGTCCCTCTCTCTCTCTGCCCCCCCTCTCTATATTCTCCACTTTCTGTCCCCATCTCTCTCTCTCTGTCCCTCTATCTCTCTGCCCCCCCTCTCTCTCCCTGTCCATCTATCTCTCTCTGTCCCTCTCTCTGTCCCTCTTTCTCTCTGCCCCCCCCCCTCTATTCTTCACTTTCTGTCCCCATCTCTCCCTCTTCTTCTCTCTGTCCCCCTCTCTCTCTATCCTCCTCTCTCTGTCCCCTTCTGTCCCTCTTCTTCTCTCTGTCCCCCTCTCTCCCTATCCTTCTCTCTTCCCCCCTCTCTCTCTTTCCCCCTCTCTCGCTATGCTTCTTTTTCTGTCCCCCCTCTCTCTATCTTCCTCTCTCTCTGTCTCCCTCTTTCTTTATACTTCTCTCTCTGTTGCCCCCTCTCTCTGTGTTCTTCTATCTCTATTCCCCCTCTGTCTTTCTCTCTTCTCTCTCTCTATCCTCCTCTCTTTCAGTTACTCTTTCAGTAATTTCAGTTAAAAAATTTTGCCAAATCATCACAATCATCACCACCATCATCATCATCATCATCATCCTCACCACTATCATCACCATCAGTAAAATTATCATCATCATCATCATCATCATCATTGCATGAAATCTCCAGACTTAGTGCTTTGTAACAGTCAGAGTTAAAGCTGTATGTATGTTTTACATCATGTTAGATGGAGATATATAGGAAAAGGAGATATGTGAGGTGGAGATATGTGAGGTGGAGATATGTGAGGTAGAGATATGTGAGATAAAGATGTTTGAGGAGAAGGTGTTTAAAGTGGAGATATGTGAGGTGGAGATATGTGAGGTGGAGATATGTGAGGTGGAGATATGTGAGGTAGAGATATGTGAGGTGGAGATATGTGAGGTGGAGATATGTGAGGTAGAGATATGTGAGATAAAGATGTTTGAGGAGGAGGTGTTTGAAGTGGAGATATGTGAGGTGGAGATATGTGAGGTGGAGATATGTGAGGTAGAGATATGTGAGATAAAGATGTTTGAGGAGGAGGTGTTTGAAGTGGAGATATGTGAGGTAGAGATATGTGAGGTGGAGATATGTGAGGTGGAGATATGTGAGGTGGAGATATGTGAGGTGGAGATATGTGAGGTAGAGATATGTGAGATAAAGATGTTTGAGGAGGAGGTGTTTGAAGTGGAGATATGTGAGGTAGAGATATGTGAGGTGGAGATATGTGAGGTGGAGATATGTGAGGTGGAGATATGTGAGGTAGAGATATGTGAGATAAAGATGTTTGAGGAGGAGGTGTTTGAAGTGGAGATATGTGAGGTAGAGATATGTGAGGTGGAGATATGGGAGGTGGAGATATGTGAGGTGGAGATATGTGAGGTAGAGATATGTGAGATAAAGATGTTTGAGGAGGAGGTGTTTGAAGTGGAGATATGTGAGGTAGAGATATGTGAGGTGGAGATATGTGAGGTGGAGATATGTGAGGTAGAGATATGTGAGATAAAGATGTTTGAGGAGGAGCTGTTTGAAGTGGAGATGTGTGAGGTGGAGATGTTTAAGGTGGCTTTTTCATGATTCCTGGTTTGAAAAATATAATGTGGTTCTATATGAAATCCCGCGAGTGCAAAAATAACTTTAGGCTGAAGGTTTGTTCCACCTCAGAACCCAAAGCTCTGAATGCTCCTGAATTTTCAAGCTCTTTATGGGAGAGAGAAGAAGCAAGAGA
>NC_139574.1:2746025-2781025 GCF_946808225.1 Silurus aristotelis
AGTAGATGTAGATGAAGATGTAGTAGATGTAGATGTAGTAGATGTAGATGTAGTAGATGTAGATGTAGATGTAGTAGATGTAGACGAAGATGTAGTAGATGTAGATGTAGTAGATGTAGATGAAGATGTAGTAGATGTAGTAGATGAAGATGTAGTAGATGTAGATGAAGATGTAGTAGATGTAGATGTAGTAGATGTAGATGAAGATGTAGTAGATGTAGATGTAGTAGATGTAGATGTATATGTAGTAGATGTATATGTAGTAGATGTAGATGTAGTAGATGTAGATGTAGATGTAGTAGATGTAGATGAAGATGTAGTAGATGTAGATGTAGTAGATGTAGATGTAGATGTAGATGTAGTAGATGTAGATGAAGATGTAGTAAATGTAGATGTAGTAGATGTAGATGTAGATGTAGTAGATGTAGATGAAGATGTAGTAAATGTAGATGTAGTAGATGTAGATGTAGTAGATGTAGATGTAGATGTAGTAGATGTAGATGAAGATGTAGTAGATGTAGATGTAGATGTAGATGTAGTAGATGTAGATGTAGTAGATGTAGATGTAGTAGATGTAGTAGATGTAGATGTAGTAGATGTAGTAGATGTTGTAGATGTAGATGTAGTAGATGTAGTAGATGTAGTAGATGTAGATGTAGTAGATGTAGATGTAGTAGATGTAGTAGATGTAGTAGATGATGTAGATGTAGTAGATGTAGTAGATGATGTAGATGTAGTAGATGTAGATGTGCACATGTCTGGACATGTGAGAAGAGTTCGGAACCTGTTTCTCCAGTCATGAGGAACTTTATCATTTCTCCTCCTGATTAAAGCAGTCAGTTTGACTCATTAGTGCTGGAGCTCACTAAGGCGATGGAATGTTCTGGCTGGAGGAAGCAGGAGCCGTGTCCCGGCCGGGAGCCTAAGCTCTCATTAAGCTTTAACGAGCTGATGGTGACACCAAGAAGCTGCACTGAAGGTTTAAATGCTGTTGCGGTTAGTGACCATCTTTCTGTTTCTAACACCGCAGACATCATTACCCCGAGATAACCTCTTCCTCATCCACTTCCTGTTTACTGACACACCAGCACAAAGGCTCATTACTCTCACTGTGTGTGTGTGTGTGTGTGTGTGTGTGTGTGTGTGTGTGTGTGTGTGTGTGTGTGTGTGTGAAATATAGCAGAAATTATCATTAAAATGTTCATCAATTTATCACTCTCATCACCATCAATACCACCACCATCATCATCACTACCACCACCTCCATTATCATCTTCACCAGCAAACCCCACCTCCAACATAAAAACATCATTATAATCATCATTCTGACTTCAGTGCAATTCTAAGTGTAAACTCATTTAGTCTCATGAGTGTAAATCTCAGTGTAGTCTGACTGAAACCTCAGTGCAGTCTGACTGCAATCTAAATGTAGTCTCAGTGTAATTTTAGTGTAGTCTGACTGAAGTCTCAGTGTAGGCTGTGTGTATTCTTGGTGTAGTTTGATTGTAGTCTTAGTGTAATCTCAGTGTAGGTTTAAAGCAATCTTAATGTAGTCTCAGTGTAATCTCAGTGTATTCTGACTGTAATCTCAGTGTAATCTTGGTGTAGTCTGATTGTAGTCTTAGTGTAATCTCAGGGTGATCTCGGTGTAGTCTCAGTGTTGTCTCAGTGTAATCTCAGTGTAGTCTGACTGTAGTCTAAATGTAATCTTAGTGTAGTCTGACTGTAGTCTCAGTGTAATATCAGTGTAGCCTGACTGTATAATCTCAGTGTAGACTGACTAGTCCCTGTGTAGTCTCAGTGTAGTGTCAGTGTAATCAGTGTAGTCTGACTGTTATCTTGGTGTAGTCTGATTGTAGTCTTAGTGTAGTATCTGTGTAGTATCAGTGTAGTCTGACTGTAGTCTTAGTGTAATCATTATGTATTCTGACTGTATTCTCAGTGTAATCTTAGTGTAGTCAAAATTTTAAATAAAAATTTTATTTGATTTGTAGTCTCAGTGTACCCTGATAGTAGTCTGTGAAGTGTCTGTAGTGCAATCTCAGTATACTCTCAATGTAGTCTGACTGAAGTCTCAGTGTAATCATAGTGTAGTCTGACTGTAATCTCACTGTAATTTTGCTGTTGTCTGATTGTAGTCTTGGTGTAGTATCTGTGAAGTATCAGTGTAGTCTGATTGTAATCTCAGTGTAGTCTGATTGTAATCTCATTGTAGTCTCAGTGTGATCTCATTGTAGTCTTAGTCCGATCTCAGTGTGATATCAGGTAGTCGCAGTGTGATCTCAGTGTAGTCTCAGTGCAATCCCAGTGTAGTCTGACTGTAGTCTCAGCGCAATCTCAGTGTACTCTTAATGTAGTCTGACTGTAGTCTCAGTGTAATCTCAGCATAGTATTAGTGTAATCATAGTGTAGTCTGACTGTAATCTCACTGTAATATTGCTGTTGTCTGATTGTAGTCTTAGTGTAGTATCTGTGAAGTATTAGTGTAGTCTGATTGTAATCTAAGTGTAGTCTCAGTGTGATCTCATTGTAGTCTCAGTCTGATCTCAGTGTGATATCAGTGTAGTCTCAGTGTGATCTCATTGTAGTCTCAGTGTGATATCAGTGTAGTCTCAGTGTGATCTCAGTGTACTCTCAGTGTAGTCTGACTGTAGTCTCAGCGTAATCTCAGTGTAATCATAGTGTAATCTGACTGTAACCTCAGTGTAATTGTGGTTTTGTCTAATTGTAGTGTTAGTGTAGTATCTGTGTAGTGTCAGTGTAGTCTAATTGTAATCTCAGTGTAGTCTGATTGTAATCTCAGCTTGATTTTAGTGTAGTCTCAATGCTTTATAGACGTAAGCGATTCTCAGACCCTGGGTTTGATTGAAGTGGTACGCAGATGCACAATCCAGTATTACTGCCTAATGCACAGACTTCAATATAACTGGAGTGACATCTTAATCAGATTCACCAGGCACCCCACTGTGTGTGTGTGTGTGTGTGCGTGTGTGTGCGCGTGTGGGTGTGTGCGTGTGTGTGCATGCATGCGTTTGTGTGTGTATGTGTGTGCGTGTATGTGTGTGTGTGTGCGCGTGTGTGAGCCGTAAGCTGCTCAGTAATACAGTGTGACAGAAACACAGCATGCTGTTGGCTCTGCTCGCTTTCGTTTCAGTCGCGCACATGTGCTCTTTCTCCTGCTCATACACTCCTCCGTCTGCCTCTTATCTCCTCCTTTCATCTTAAACGCCTCTCGGAGCACTTAGCTGGAGGATCTCAAACGCTCGGTGTCCACACGCCAAACCTCTGTGACCACTAAAATAAAAGCTGTTAAAAAAGGAGAGAGAACCGTAGAGAGAAAACCTCTGGAGGAGAACGACCTTGACTGTGAACTTCAAAATACATAAATGTATCGCCACGTGCCGTTATTCTCAGTACATCCTGGTTGTTTCACAAATTCTGGATCGCGATTGGTCCATTCATTTTCCAATTCGTAGTCGTTCTAATACAACATCTCGTTCACGTGGACGCTCTTAATGAGGACATGTCACAGTCGACACCTTGAGCATCGGATTTCTTCTTTGTTCTTACGATAACCTTCACCTTCTGGGAAGATGTTCCACCAGATTCTGTGAGATTCCTCATTCAGACACCAGGGTGTGTAGGTGAGGAATTGAGGAGGACTGGGGTGCAGTCAGCGTTCACATTTATGAAATAGTGTGAAGCTTTATAGCGGGAGATCTTCTACTGCAACCCATAGAAAGCAGATCTTCATATCTAGTGCACATTGTCCTGCTAGAACAGGTTTGCTAGCTAAAAAATAAATTAAAGGAAAATGTCATGCTAATGCATCTGAAAACATTGACGTACAGTTGTGTTCCCTTAACTTTGATGGGATCAAGTTTAGGAAAGATGATGATTGGCAGACAGCAGTGTGAGAACCGAACGAGAAGCTATGAACAGAATCAAAATGCGTCCGGCTGCCGCTAAGTATTACGGTGTTAGCTTGTTACGTACAGCTCGCTAAGTATAGCTAACACCGTAATACGGACGAAAACAAAGGGGTATAAACTATAATATACATCGAGCAACTACAGAAGTCGAAATACCAGTGAATGAACAGACACAATCACACATTAACCAAAGTCTATCTGGACATTAACCAAAGTCCAGACAAAGAGATTGAAGGTTGTTACTAAAGCTAAAAAAAACCCCAATGATCACAATTAAAGTCTCCTTTCACTGTAGCCACAACTGCACCTCCCACATACACAGGAAAGAAAATGCAAAAAGTGAAATGTTCCATAAAAAAAGCTTAACGACCGGTTTGGACTGTTTGTCTTAGTGTAGTCTCAGTGTAATCTCCATGTAGTCTCAGTGTGTTCCCCTTCAGAAACTCGAGCTGCGTCGAAACGCTATGGGAACACCCCTGCGTGACCGTGCTCTGAACCACGTGTGTAATCTGACCAATAGGCGTTTGGAACGTGACGTCATCAGCGGGCGACTTCGCGTAAACAGGAAGCTACAAATGGCTGCGAGATGGACCAGACGCTAGCTCCTGCGAGAGAAGGTAAGGGATGCAGGGAGTGTGGCACGGAGACGCAGCGTCTCGTTCCCTCGGGGAACTAGGGTTACGGTCGTAACCTAGAGACGATCTCCATGTAGTCTCAGTGTGATCTCAGAGTAGTCTCAGTGTGATCTCAGTGTAGTCTCAGTGTGATCTTAGTGTAGTCTCAGTGTGATCTTAGTGTAGTCTCAGTGTAATCTTAGTGTAGTCTCAGTGTAATCTTAGTGTAGTTTTAGTGTGATCTCCGTGTAGTCTCAATGTGGCCTGAGTGTAATCTTAGTGTAATCTCAGTGAAATCTGAGTGTAGACTGAGTTCTTACGATGTCCAGCTTTTCTTGAATCTTGTAAACGTCCTTGTAAGTGTATCTGCATCCAAATCGATCTCTTTAGCTATTAATTCCACGTGAATATATTTGAGTTGTGCAGTTTGCTACCGATGCGGTTTGCGAGCTCTAACTAGTCCATTTTTTTGACCCCCACCCAATCAAAGGACGGGAAAATGCTGACGTTTTTGGACGGTGCCAGCGAATCACGGTCTGATCGGTTAAAGCTACAGCTCTAAGCAACATAGCGTTTATGGTAAAAAAAATTAAATAATAATGATAAATGCCTTACAGCAATCCATGATGTGACAGCTGAAATCCGACTGGATAGAAACTCCAACATAACACTTGGTGGCGCTTTTAAGCATTACATTAGAGAAAAGCTATGAAATGAAGACTATTGAGAATAAATTAAATATATAATAATATATTAAAACGTAAGTCAGTGATTCAGATACAGTTTAGACCAGTAGAAAAAAGCCTTGCTGACCCTTATGGCTCTCCATGTGTATGACTTACAATGGAACGCAGAAGTGAATGCAGAAATGAGCATTTCACATGCTGAGATGGTTAAAAAAAAAAAAAAAAAAGGTAATAAAACACTTGGAAACTGTTATTGGAAAATGATCAATTTGCGAGCTGCGTTTTACCACCTCGTAATGATTTTGCATGTAATTGCAAATCGTCTTCCAGCAAATCATCATCCAGCGTGTAGACACTTTCCAGATTTGGGTCACTTTCAAGTATCGGCTTTGGTGTTGTACTAAATATGAATACGATTCTGCAGAAATGATAAATAAATTCGCCAGGCTCTGGATATGTAGTCATTTTGTGCATCAGCTGCTCTTTTCAAAAATCTTCAAGGTCTCCAAACAACAGTTTTCTAAGCAAGGCTCAGAGCATGAAGGGAGCAAAGCTGCAAGCGTTTAGTCCTGGGAGCTGAACTCACCACCGTCGTTTGGTCATGAAGGGGATACAAAGAGGTTTTATACTTGGACTTTACAGCACGGTGAAATTCTTTCTTTGCAAGCTAGGGTCAGAGCGAAGGGTCAACCATGAACACAAAAGGTCTAAGGGCCTTGCTCAAGGGTCCAGCTTGGCAATACCAAGGTTTGAACCCTGACCTTCTGATCAGTAACCCAGAACCTTGACCACTGAAGAAAAAGATTAACGACTGAGAACCTGAAAGTGAAGCGATCTATTTCCCGGCTTCAGGGTCAGTCGATTCGATCACCTTTTTATCCCCTGATTTTCTTGAGGTTAACCGACAGGCTCACGCCAAAACACTGATTCCCCCACACACAGGATGTTCGACAACTCGCATTGCTCACACAAGCAGCACCAAGAACGTTTCAGGAGATACAGAAGATATACCGTCTGTCATGGTTCACTCGTTCGGCAGGAATCCGCAAGCAGGAGCTTGATTAACTTGGTCTGCGGCCGGCATCGATTAGCAACAGCGCTTTGTGTGATCGTTGTTCAGCTGGTTGCAGCTCAATACTCTTGGGCAAGCCGGCGATGCCAGGGGGATAACGACTCGCGCTCATGGCTCGTCACGTTCGCACCAGTCGAAGCGTGCGAAAAAGGCCTGGTGTGAGGCAAGCGCGACAGGATGTCAATCTCCAACATTACTCCAGACAATCTACACAAGCTCCTCAGACAAATGCTGCCATTATCACGAAGCTTGTTTCCTCAAATCTCACAGTTACCACAGGATGTCTGTCAGAGGACTGACTTGTCCCCTAAAAAAACTCTACTCCCTCTTCAGCTTTAGCTTTTCCGAGGATGCACTTACATGCTCTTAACTAGATTGTCAGTCATCAGGACCGAAAGACATATTTCAGCTGATGCGCAAAGGTGCGAAAGAGAGCACTTACGGCAAGCGCCTTGAAGAGGTTGGAGAAAGAGAGGGAGGGTGGACCAGCTGAAAAATCTAATCCCTCACTCAAGGTGACTTTCGAATGAGGGCTTGAAAACAGATTTACGGAAAGATTTATCCTGTTAATGCCAGATAATAGCCTACCACTTAGTTTGGGGGTCAATTGTGTAAAATTACGTGTTGTTTGAGCAGGAAATTGGCGAATTTCCGATTTTTTTCCAGGAAAAAAACACTCTCTGGGGCCTTCCGACTAACCACCAACGCTGGGTATTGTGAGCCAATTGCGACCTGCCAGACATTTTTGAACAGCATTTGCAGATTTACAAGAGTGTGACAGGAATAATTTGTCTACTCTACAGGCTGGGGAGTGGAGAGCTGAGAGCTTGTGTACTCTTTCTTCTCCCACCCCTCCCCCTGTGAGGTCAGGAGCAGCCTGGTGTGATGTGCTCTGAGATCTCACTGCTCTGTTTTTGTGAAGAAGAAGCTCTAAAGCTGCCACCGATACCCATAAACCGGTTTGAGAGAGTGGCAGGGGGAGCGTAAGGTCAGATTTGGTGCAAAAAAAACAACAACAATTACCATCTCGATTAGCATAAAAATTCAGCCGGTTATGCTAACACGTCTCTAAACACATTATTCAAGCAATGCTGTATAGCAAGTCCAAGGACCAGACTCAGACACCTCAACCGAGGAATGGTGGACAGATCCAGATCCTATTGGGATATAATGGTAACTACTCTTATATGTATCTCCTACAGGGGCTTTTGTGAGAAATCCAGTGAACTTTAAGGATCAAAAACTCTCCAAGCTATAAAAATACAATGCTAAGCACATTAAGTAGTCTGAGCGGGCCCATGATGAACCCTTGAAAAATCTATAGTTAGGGATCTAGTGTTACTCAGATTGAAGGCTCTCTTAGGAAACAATTTAGCTGTAAGCAACAGAGAGAATCTAATAGAAGACTTAATCTAAAATTGTGTACACAAAAAAGATCTGTTCTACTAAAGATACAGGATCTCTCACTATCGTAACCTGATACGTAACGGCTCTAATACACATAATGGAAAGAGTACTGCTAAATATTAGAGATGTTACACTAATTAATATGAGGAATCTGGTACTAGACTAAAAGACAGGAGGTGGAGCTGGAGGTAGCAGAGCTGAAGATGTTAAGGTTTTCGTTGGGAGTGACGAGGATGGACAGGATTAGAAATTAGTTTATTAGAGGGACAGCGCATGTAGGAAGTTTTGGAGACAAGGTGAGGGAGGTGAGATAGAGATGGTTTGGACAGAGGAGGAACATGAGGTATATCAGTAGACCAAGGAGGAGGTTTATGGATGTGGTGAAGGAAGACATGCAGGTAGTTGGTTTGAAAAGATCAGAGTAGTATGGAAACGGATGATGACCTGCTGTGGAGACCCCTAATGTGGTGACCACGTTCTAAAGTGGGACCATTGAGAGCATCCTGAGCAGCTGTGTCTCACACACACCCGTCACACACACCCGTCACACACCCTCCTGCTATCAGGAAAGCAGTTCTGAAGCATTCACACTGTCTTGTGTTGTCTTGTGTTGCCTGTCTGTCTGTACTGCTGTCTGTGCTGTCTGTCTGTACTGTTTGTACTGTCTGTCTGTACTGTCTGTTTTTTTTGTATGTCTGTATTGTTTGTCTCTCTGTACTGTCTGTCTGTACTGTTTGTACGCTCTATACTGTCTGTCTGTAATGCTTGTCTGTCTGTACTGTCTGTCTGTACTGTTTGTACTGTCTGTCTGTCTGTCTGTCTGTCTGTACTGTCTGTTTTTTTTGTATGTCTGTATTGTTTGTCTCTCTGTACTGTCTGTCTGTACTGTTTGTACTGTCTATACTGTCTGTCTGTACTGTCTGTCTGTAATGCTTGTCTCTCTGTACTGTCTGTGTGTACTGTCTGTATGTACTGTCTGTTTTTACTGTTTGTACTGTCTGCCTGTACTGTCTGTCTGTCTGTACTGTTTGTACTCGGTTGCACTCGATGCATTTTATATAGCGTTGTGTTGTGTTGTAGCTCTATGTTGTTGTTTAGTGTAGCACCAGGGTTCTGGAGGAACGTTGTCTTGTTTTTACTGTGTACTGTGTACCACTGTGTATAGTAGAAATGACAATAAAAGCGTCTTGGCTTGACTAATGGGAGAAGCCGACAGAAGAACACGACTACATCTGATGTGTCTGGTATGATAACATGTAAGGGATCTAGTATAATTACACATGAGGGCCCTGGTACAAGAGAAAATACTAGAAAACATGAAGGACCTAGGGAATCTGGTTCTATTAAATAAGTGGAGCTTCTTAAATGACTTCGCCTGAGGGATTTGCTCCAGTCTGTTCCAGTTTAGACACTGGAATTTTAAAGGGTTTACTTCAGCAGAGAGGATCTCCATTTTGAATCAAACCCATCTCACCCCATGCATACTGTATTTCATTACTAGGACTATTTACAGTTTAAGAGAGATTTGTCAGAACAAAGAGCGCTCCATGCGAGTTTCGCCTTAAAGATCAATTTCACAGTAATCCCTCGTGCTTTATTATCTTCTTCAAACACAGCATCAGGCGCTTCAGCTGCAGGGAACGGTAATTCCCTACGATTTATCGTCGCCGACTCAGGCTCGGAGAAGACTCGTCTAATTACACGCTACATCTCATATATTCTTAAACTCATCAGCTTTGCGTACACGCTCAGAAGGTCATATATCCGTTCCAATCAATTCGATTCATATCAATTAGCGCTTTTAACAGATGAGATCATTTTCGCTAATTTTTAGATACAAACTGACCGCGAGAATAAAGTTTACACTTTTTTCCTTTCAGAGTCGGAAAATCAAGAAAACCATATCGGAAAACATCAGCTCCAATCCAAGAATGTTACATACGTTATGCACTAAAGGAGCTCAAATGCAGTTTTAAAACCATTTCTTTATTATGTTTTAAGCTCTGCAAAAGTATTGGGACACCCGTCTTTCCCAGCCATACAGTGCTTCCGGAAAGTATTCACAGCGTTTCACTTTTTGTAACGTTACAGCCTTTTTCCAAAATAGATTAAATTCAAGGACTCTCAGACAATGAGAAACAAAGATTGAACTCTTTAGCCTGAATGCCAGGGGTCATGTCTGGAGGAAACCAAGCACCGCTCATCCCTTGGCCAATACCATCCCTACAGTGAAGCATGGTGGTGGCAGCATCATGCTGTAGGGATGTTTTTCAGCAGCAGGAACTGGGAGACTGGTCAGGATCCAGGGAAAGATGTACAGAGACGTCCTTGATAAAAATCTGCTCCAGAGCAATCTGGACCTCTGAGTGGGGTGACGGTTCATCTTCCAACAGGACAACGACCCTCAACACACAGCAAAGATTAAAAGGATTGGCTACAGGACAACTTTGCGAATGTCCTCGATTGGCCCAGTCAGAATCCTGACTTGTCTGTGCACTGACGCTCCCCATCCAACCTGATGGATCTTGAGAGGTTCTGCAAAATAGAATAGGAGAAACTGCCCAAAAATAGGTTCCAAGCTTGTAGCATCAAACTCAAAAAGACTTGAGGCTGTAATTGGATCCAAATGGGGCTTTTTTTTATCTCTAGATGGTTTGGGATGATTGTGATCTACTCTTCAAAGATCTATAATCTTCATGAGGTGGGACACAACTGGAGCTGGCGCAACCTCAGGATACGGAGGAGTTGGAGTGGACGATCTTCTGCTAGAGAGCTTCAGCCCTGTAGAACATGATTCATTTTTTATGCTGACTGCACACCAGCCCTCCTCACTAACACCCTTTAGGACGAATGAGGACGATAAATCTTTACAATCTAGAGGAATCTCCTCCCAGAGGAGTGGAGGTTAATATAAGAGCAAGTGGAGACTTAATGTGGAACGGGACGTTCAAAAAATAAAGTAAACTTTTGCTCGGGTGATTTGAGTCCAATTCTCTCATTCTGACCGCTGGATGTTCAACATGGAACCTCATGGTAAAGAGTCTCTGAGGATCTGAGAATTAGAATCGTTGCTCTACACAAAGATGTCGAGGCTGTAAGAAGATCAGTATCGCCCTGAAACTGAGTTACAGTACAGTGATCAGGGTCATAAGAGGTTTTTCAAGACGGGTTCTATTTAGACCTCACAAGGGTCCATCAGAGAATTCAAGTCCTCGTGCTGTGAGTCAGGTGCAGAAGCTGCTTCAAAAAACAGATGCATGAGTGCTGCAGCATCGCTTTAGAAGCAGAAGCCGCACACTGCAACAAGTCAGTTTGCAGGCCGTCATCTCTATATATCTATAATTTGAATCATGAGTCATTTGAATCATTTCACCCGAATCATTTCACTCGTATCCCATACGTGTCCATTCTCTCGCAAACGATGCGATACGGATGCCGATTCTCCTCATCCTCATGCCTCCTGCTTCACGTGTACCACCCGGTGTGTGTGTCCTCCTGCTCAGACACCACACACACTGAAGTATTAATACATTCATCTGTTTGCTGCAGATGTAACGACACAATCAGTGGAGCCCGGGAGCATGATTTCCTTCAGCAGGTGGGGTTTTTTCAGCAGATCCAGGTACCCACTGTGTCTCATTTGCAGTGCCAGTGAGTTCATATATTACTGAGCAGCTTCGATTAACTAAGAGGTATGAGCACCCAACACACACACACACACACACACACACACACACACACACACACTTTTGGATCAAACTGGCTATGAATGCATTTATTTGTAAATCATTTCCAGGAACATTCAGACATGAAATGGGATATTCATGAGAATCCGGTTCGCTTGGAAGAAAGCGCTCGCTCCTGAGTTTGAATCTACATGCAGGTAGGAGCTCCGATTGCGAAGCTCGATTGATCAGCTTCGGATTGTGCAATTACCGCTATTTTTTTTTTAGAGTTAGCATCCCTTATTAACACGAAGGCAGGGAGACGTTTTCTAGAAAAAAACGAACACAGGGCACACAGAATCGAGGAAAAATCCAAAAAGATCAGTCGAGGTGCAAGAAAACATCCTACACAAATGCAAGCTGGTTATCAAGACCAGAAGATCAAACATGAGGAAAAGGAAGTAAAAAGTCATTAGCATGGATCTTTAGAGTTACTCTGAAAGGACAGAGGTCTATTCTTTGCCAGTGGATTCTTGATCATTTGACGTTTGCAGGTCCCAGACTCGCGATGAAGATGCTTCGCGATGACCCCATGATGACCCCATGATGACCCCCGATGACATGGCCTTGGAGTCTTAACGAATGATTAGTATGGGGTTTATTATGAATAAATTCCAGTACATAATTTTACTATAAACCATATGGAACGCTTTCAATTTGCGTTTTTTTTTTATGCGTTTTTTTTTCTCTCATTCTGTTTTTTTTTTTGCAGATTTCCAGGTTTTATGTTTTTTTTCCATCCTCAACAATCTTCCTCCACATACACCGACCTTCAAATTGCTTGGATTTGACCTTGAACAACGCTCTTAACCCTCCGCTGCTCAATTGTGCAGTAATTCGCTCTTTATAAAGGCGCCTGCCAAATGCCATATGTGCTGAGTGATGAATAAAGAACTAATTATATATTATACATCCAGTGCGGAGGAGATCTTTTACCCGTTGTGGCTCCATGTCTATGTTTTTAGCGATTCTTTACCTTTTAAGGAATTTTGGGGGTGTGGCCAGACGTGGGGAACATGGTCATCTCCCAACGATTTTTTTTTTTTTTTTTTTTTACGGACGTCTGTTTTTTTTCTGCTGTTCCGGATTCTGATGAATCGAGGTGGAAGCTCATGTTGGAAAGAGGGACGTCAATGTCAGCCAGAGGGTGTGTGTGTGTGTGTGTGTGTGTGTGTGTGAGTGTGTGTGTGTGTGTGTGAGAGAGAGAGAGAAACAGGGAGTGTGTTCAGCACCTTGCCTGGACTACAGCATGGCCAGATTGCTCCTAGCCACTCAGCCATCATTCACACACACACACACACACACACACACACACACACACACACACACACACACACACACACACACGTGAGGACCATAAAAGCACATCTACAGCCTGTACTGATTGATGCATTGCCTGTTTCTGCTCATATGCACTAGTTTTTTCCTTCACCATGAATTCTTCATAAATCATGAATCAGCACGATCAAAATAATCGTTTCAGTTCATTTCATCAGCTGGCAGTGGGTCCTGTGTTGAAAAGACCCTCAGACAGATTCCTAACCATCCCTGGAATAGCGATGGGCTGAGCTTTCCACACACCGTCTTCAATAATACATCCTTCATGAGTCTCATTCCTCCAGCAGCCAGCGGCCAGCTCCTGATCGCCACACGACACAAGCTCTGCAAACAATCCCACTGCAGCACCAACATCTCAAATCCTTCCATCTGTTTGCTCAACCAGAGCCAAATGAGCAGAGGAATCATTTCAGGGGTATTAATATCACACCACACCTGGAGCAGAATCCAGAGCTGAGCTCATGGATGCAATCGATATTCGCACCTCAGATACAATTAATAGACTTAAACGCTACTCAGAAGGTAAATGACATACACCCTTCCTTCTGGACATCGTGCTCCACATCCTGTCTCCATCTGCTCTCAAATTAACCTCCACCAACCTTCTGGGAAAATGTTCTAACAGATTTTGTGTAAATTTCATTCAGACACAAGGTACTGATTTAGGTGAGGGGCGGGAGATCTTCTTCTCCGTCCATGAAAACCATATCTATCCATGGATATCTTCAAGAGCTCTGATTCCCTGACTTATGCCGCCACCACCATGCTTCGTCCTGGCTATGAAGCGTTATCAGCTAGTAGTTTGTAAGTACCTGACCATAAACAACCTGTTCATCTGGTCCCCATTTGCTTTCATCATTAGCTCCACTCTTTTAGGTAGATGTTCCTCTAGACTTTGTAGAGATTTCAGGTAAAGGGTGTTATTCGGTAGGAAAAAGATGTTCAGTAGGGTTGACGATCTAGAGCAGGAGATCTTCTACTTCAAACCATGCAAACCATATCTATCCATCTATTCATGGATATCTCCAAGATCTCTGCTTCCCTGACCTATGCCTCCACCACCATGCTTCATCCTGGCTATGATGTGTTATCAGCTAGTAGTTTGTAAACACCTGACCATAAACGACCCATTCATCTGGTCCACATTTGAGATTAAACATAAACTCTACTTTTCTGGGAAGATGTTCCTTTTGATTTTGAGGAGGCCTGGGGTGCAGTTGGAGCTATATGGCAGGAGATGTTTCACACACAGCTAAAGCAGATCTTCATGGAGCTGTCTTTGTGCACTTTGTGTCATGCTGGAACATGTTTTGTCTCCTAGTTCAACTGAAGGGAAAATGTCATGCCAAATCCGAAGACGTCCGACCCAATCGTTGGGAGCAGTTTGGAGAAGAACCACCTATGGGTGGAAAATTCTTGTGTCCCGATACTTTGGTCTAAATGTTGCATCGCTATTATACATTATGCAAGTTGGCCAGATGTTACTAGTCGATTTTTCTCTTGTCAGAACGAATGCGTTCGTATGTTTCGCTAGTAATAGAATTGTTTCGCTTCGTCAAAGCTCTAAACCCGAATCCGGATTTTACCCCACCTGAAGGTCGCTTCCAATAAATCCACCCCCCGGGGTGAATAAATGTAAATATAAGATGTTGGATTTAATTCACTTGACAAGAGAAAGCCGAGCGTCGCGATCGTGACTGACCGAGTCGCTGCGATTGCTATTCTGCACGGCTATTTATCTTTCGGACGCAGTCAACCTGCTACAGCAAAAAAAGTCTCTTTGCCGCTGTTGTTCTGAACCGTCCGCTCATCACGGAAAATAAATTGCCCACAAGGAAACAGTGCCGGGGGACACAGTGCACTACAGCCCCTGAATAGAAAGAAACACAAGATTTCTGCTTTTGTTCGAAAGAAGACACACATGGAGTTTATTTCTTAAGGTTTAAGGCTTTAGTGTTTTTTCTCTCTATAAATGCATTTGAACATTTAAAAAGTGAACATTATGGTAAAAGTCAGGGGTTTGGACAGAGGGGTGGGTAGGGGGTAAGAGTGGATGTGAGGAAGAGTGGGTTGGGGGTAATAATCATAATTGAGAGTAAGGATACATTAGGGGTAATAATAATGGTTGAGAATCAGAAAATGTGAGGAATATTTACAATAAAGTGTACAGATGATGAAGGGGCAGATACGAATAAGAGCATGGATGGAGATGGGGTAGTTATTGAAGAGGGTAGTGATGAGGAGGAGCAGTGAAATATAGGGATAGAGATGGGGAAAGTTATGGATGAAAGTAGAAATAAAAAGCGGTAGTAATGTAGAGTAGAGATGAGTAAGGGGTAATAATGGTTGAGAGTAGAGAGTGTTAAGAGGTAGTTATGGAGGAGAAAAGGGATGGGAAAAGCGGAGTTACAGTAGAGAAGAAAGACGGGTAAGGGGTAGTTACAGATGACAATAGTGATGGGAGAGGGGTAGTGACAGTAGAGAAGAGAGACGGGAAAGGGGTAGTTACAGTAGAGAAGAAAGACGGGTAAGGGGTAGTTACAGATGACAATAGTGATGGGAGAGGGGTAGTGACAGTAGAGAAGAGAGACGGGAAAGGGGTAGTGACAGTAGAGAAGAGAGACTGGTAAGGCGTAGTTACAGTAGAGAAGAGAGACGGGTAAGGCGTAGTTACAGTAGAGAAGAGAGACGGGTAAAGGGGTAGTTACAGTAGAGAAGAGAGACGGGTAAAGGGGTAGTTACAGTAGAAAAGAGAGACGGGTAAGGGGTAGTTACAGTAGAGAAGAGAGACGGGAAAGGGGTAGTGACAGTAGAGAAGAGAGACTGGTAAGGCGTAGTTACAGTAGAGAAGAGAGACGGGTAACGCGTAGTTACAGTAGAGAAGAGAGACGGGTAAGGGGTAGTTACAGTAGAGATGAGAGACGGGTAAGGGGTAGTTACAGTGGAGATGAGAGACGGGTAAGGGGTAGTTAGAGTATAGAAGAGAGACGGGTAGGGGGTAGTTAGAGTATAGAATAGAGACGGGTAAGGCGTAGTTACAGTAGAGAAAAGAGACGGGTAAGGGGTAGTTACAGTAGAAGAGAGAGACGGGTAAGGGGTAGTTACAGTAGAGAAGAGAGACGGGTAAGGCGTAGTTACAGTAGAGAAAAGAGACGGGTAAGGGGTAGTTACAGTAGAGAAAAGAGACGGGTAAGGCGTAGTTACAGTAGAGAAAAGAGACGGGTAAGGCGTAGTTACAGTAGAGAAAAGAGACGGGTAAGGCGTAGTTACAGTAGAGAAAAGAGACGGGTAAGGGGTAGTTACAGTAGAGAAAAGAGACGGGTAAGGGGTAGTTACAGTAGAGAAAAGAGACGGGTAAGGCGTAGTTACAGTAGAGAAAAGAGACGGGTAAGGCGTAGTTACAGTAGAGAAAAGAGACGGGTAAGGGGTAGTTACAGTAGAGAAAAGAGACGGGTAAGGCGTAGTTACAGTAGAGAAAAGAGACGGGTAAGGGGTAGTTACAGTAGAGAAAAGAGACGGGTAAGGCGTAGTTACAGTAGAGAAAAGAGACGGGTAAGGCGTAGTTACAGTAGAGAAAAGAGACGGGTAAGGCGTAGTTACAGTAGAGAAAAGAGACGGGAAAGGCGTAGTTACAGTAGAGAAAAGAGACGGGTAAGGCGTAGTTACAGTAGAGAAAAGAGACGGGTAAGGGGTAGTTACAGTAGAGAAAAGAGACGGGTAAGGCGTAGTTACAGTAGAGAAAAGAGACGGGTAAGGGGTAGTTACAGTAGAGAAAAGAGACGGGTAAGGGGTAGTTACAGTAGAGAAAAGAGACGGGTAAGGCGTAGTTACAGTAGAGAAAAGAGACGGGTAAGGGGTAGTTACAGTAGAGAAAAGAGACGGGTAAGGCGTAGTTACAGTAGAGAAAAGAGACGGGTAAGGCGTAGTTACAGTAGAGAAAAGAGACGGGTAAGGCGTAGTTACAGTAGAGAAAAGAGACGGGTAAGGGGTAGTTACAGTAGAGAAAAGAGACGGGTAAGGCGTAGTTACAGTAGAGAAAAGAGACGGGTAAGGCGTAGTTACAGTAGAGAAAAGAGACGGGTAAGGGGTAGTTACAGTAGAGAAAAGAGACGGGTAAGGGGTAGTTACAGTAGAGAAAAGAGACGGGTAAGGGGTAGTTACAGTAGAGAAAAGAGACGGGTAAGGCGTAGTTACAGTAGAGAAAAGAGACGGGTAAGGGGTAGTTACAGTAGAGAAAAGAGACGGGTAAGGCGTAGTTACAGTAGAGAAAAGAGACGGGTAAGGGGTAGTTACAGTAGAGATAAGGGTAGTTAAGTGGCAGTTACTGTTAGAGAGGACAGGGGGAATTTTTTGCAATTTCTCTTTAATTTTTAATGAAATTCTCCTGTTTTCAGGGGAATGAAGTACAGCGTTAGAAACACTGAAAGCAAAGAAAACGATGGCTGGGAGACACACACACACACACACACACACACACACACACACACAGAGACACACACAGAGACACACACACACAGACACACACACACACACACACACACACACACACACACACACACACAGCTCAAAGCTGCTGTGCTTCACATCACACACTGATATAATATGATTTTTACTGCTGCTTTCATTCTGCTCTCCACGGCATTTGATTTGTTTTCATATTCTGAAAGTGATAAGTGTGTTTCGATGGGAGCTTTAACAGCGTTATACTCTCGACTCGGACCGGGCGTGTGTGTGTGTGTGTGTGTGTGTGTGGGTGTGTGTGTGTGTGTGTGTGACAAAGAGTAAAACATGGTTATAGGGATTAGAGTCTGCTCCTTGTGTGAGGTAACCAAGTTTACTTCAGCATGGGGTTTGATACAGTGCAGTAGCAGGTCTGTGTGTGTGTGTGTGTCTGTGTGTGTGTGTGTGTGTGTGTGTGTGTGTGTGTGTGTGTGCGTGCGTGCGCAGAAGCCGGACAGCTGGGTGCTTTTAGACTTCATTAGGCGAGAAAGAGCAGGCGGGGTTCTGGAACTCGTCACCTTCCTGCTCCTCTCTAACCAGCCTGAGGCTCATGGCTCTCGTCCAGGAGAACATTGGATTACAGTTATCTGTCTCTCTTTTTCTGTTTTTTTTTCCTCTCTCTGTCCATCTCTTTCTCTGTCTGAACTCTGCCTTTCTCTCTCTCCTGCTGGCTTGGAGTGGAGGCGTGAAAGGGCCGCAGGCAGATCAGAGTACATGATCTACACAAAGTGCCATCAGTGTACTTCTACACACACACACACACACACACACACACACACACACACACATATGCATACACTTTAGTTTAATGCAATTTGATAGGCTTTAGGACCTTTCGGAAGGTCAGAAGGAAAGGAGCGAATGCTGCACCTGCATGAAAAACACAAAGAAATCGGTCCCTTAATGAGGAATCGCCTGGAATCCATCCTGCATGGTAGCTCAGAAGATCAAATCCCAGCACCAGCAAGATGACACCGGTGGGCCCTTGAGGAAGGCCCTTAACCCTCAATAAACACTCAGATCCGGGAAAGGGCGTCTAACATATACCGTAACTGCAAATTCTTCTGAGTGATCAATAGAGCGCTCCTTTCTTGGGGGTGTGGTCATTGCCAGCATGACTCCACCCCCATCAAACAATTCACATGGGCTTTCTGAGGATGAAAATTACATTAACGGCGTTTTGGCAGACGCGATTGTGCAGAGCGACTTGCATTTCTTATTCATACAAATGAGCAGCTATCTGGTTAAGGGCCTTGCTCAGGGGTCCAGGAGTGGTTTTAACTTGGTTTAGGTGGGACCTTCAGATCTAAAGTTCAATGTCTAATTCTACACTAAGCTACCATGTCACCAATCAGGGTTTTTGCGGGGTCTAAAATAAAAAATTCGTCATTTTACACCTTAAAATGTCTTAAATGATTTTAGAGGTCTTCATTTCCCAACGTCCATGTAACGCTGCCTCTGACGCTCACTGAAATGCTGCCGCAGCACTTTAGAATGTTTTATTTGCTTTAATGGTTGTTGTAGTTTTTTTCGCTGGCCCGAACATGTATTCGACTACAAATGAGAGCAACATGCAACAGCCAATCAGCTTTCTGTTACAGACGATTTTATTTTTCAGTTATGGGGAAGTGCAAGTTTAGCGATACTCGGTTTGAAAAAAAAATCATTTAGGGATCGGCTAAGGCCGCTTGCTAACGACGTATTTGTGTGTGTGTTTTCGATGTCGTGATACAGGTCTTACATTTCATTCTTAATGGTCTTAAAAAGATGTTAAAGTCTCACATTTGACTCGGTGAAATCGGCAGGAACCCAGAAATGGTGTGGATTGGATTCTCAAGCCCTCGTTCTCCCCACAAGTAAACCTGAAGATTTGAAACGTTTACATTTACGCCATTGAGCAGACGCCCCCTTATCCAGAGCGACTTCCAACTGAGCAGCTGAGGGTTAAGCGCTTTGATCAAGGGTCCAGCAGGGGCAACCTAATGGTACTGGTATTTGAACTTGTGACCTTCCAATCCAGACACAAGTCTTAACCACTGTCCACCTTCTTAGCACCCTCTATCAACATCAATGTCAATTTGAGGGACAATCTTCAGGGGGCACCAGGACACCCCCAATGATGTGTGGACTTGCGGATGAGGTGCACTGTGCTGGTTTTGGTTTTTGGGATTTCCGACCACTTGCTCCACCTGCTCGGGCCCCTTGCTGCATCTCGAAACATCCAGGTTTCCTCCACTCCCCGGGACGTCACTCTGTGTTCAACAAGCAGGATTTTTACTATCCGTTTCTGTTTTCTCTCCACAGCACTCCATTCTCTCAGTTTGGGGGATAAAGCGGAATGCATTTTCACTTCCTGTCTCTCGCTGTATAATTGATTTCCTGAGTGCGCCGTGATCAAACTGCAAGATTAAACAGGGAACATTAGCTAAATGTGTGTCAGATCTGCTGTGTTATTAAACACTCGAGGTAAACACCTGGGCAGACTCTAGAAAAGCTCCATCAAGCTTAAACAAACTCATACAGTAAACTGATATCATTAATGCCTCCTCATACGACCGCCATCATTACATTACCTTCTGTCTTTTCCACCAACACGAGGTTCTTCCTCAGACTGCTAGCGCAAATTTGGAGAAACGTAATAGGACCTCTTTGGGTAACATGAAATTGTATTTTTTTTTCAATTAATAACACAAAAGTGTCAGTAATGACAAGAGAACTGTCAAGTTTTAATGTCCACCTGCTACAAAATCTGTCTGGTTTCTGGACCAAAATCCAGTCCACCATTTGGCCTGATTCATGCGACATCAAACTCTTGGCCCCTTACTACAGGATCACAAAGTCTCTTTTCCCTTCAGTTCCATAAATGTACTATTCTATAGTAATAACACTTGTGATGCTGCAAGCTAAAGCAGCAAAGTAATGGTGCGTTGGTTATTTTTGTCAGCATTTCGTCTGTTAAAATGAGCAATTTTGTGAAATAACCATAAGTGAAACAATTGAAGAGAACTAGAGGTAGAACTATGCTAGGTAATGATAACCAGGCTGTGCAGCTAGTATTTTATTAATGGAAAAGAAATGGAGTAGCATTTTCTGTACACCATTTTGACATATGAGGTGGTATCAAAACGTTTCGACACTAGCGAGACGAGTTTCTGGGGACGAAACTGGTATCAACGTTTATATCTCACGTGAGGACCGCCCGGACTGCTCCGTATGACACACCGGCAATGGCAGCAATGTTGTGGATTGTTCTCAATAAGTTGGCGAACGGTTTGGACATTTTCGGGGGTAGAGCTCGTTAAAGGTCTTCCTAAACTCTCGTCGTTTCCCAGCAATGTTCTTCCTCTCTTGAATTACGCATGCCGCTCAAAACACCTCAACGACTCATCCCAGCATTGCAGTAAATTGTCGAATCATTCCGGAAACGTCTCTGTGGCAGATTTGCCCAGTTTCGTGCAGAATTTCATGTTTTGCTCCTGTTTTGCCTCTTTTGGCACACTGAGTTATGAAAGTCGGTGCTCCCTGTGACTGTGTGTGCAGCCTTATACTGCCTTCTGTTGGCGTGTTACAAAACTAATCTCGACACTTCTTGATAGCACCTCGTATGATCGTTGTGTAACTTTAGTTTTAGTTTTAGCAAGTACGCTGTGATGACTTGCAGTGGCGTTATAAGATCCAAACTAATGATTAAACCCTGAGCTGAACGTTTACCTCTGGGTTAGGTTCTTCAAGCTCATCGCTCCACACTAACAGGACTCACATGGATGCAGTATTTATCAGTGCTCTGTTTTGTTCATCATGTATATTTTGGAAAGCATCAAAGATTCATAAATTAGTTCTATTGCTTTCCTGCTAACTGAAGAATGGGGGCGGATATAAAACATGAAGCTTATGTTTCCTTTGGAATGCTCCAGATTTGCGTGTTGACAGAGCGGTGCATCAGTCTGTTCACAGTGACTCAAATATTGGCTTGTATCACTGCGTTTGTGTGCAAGTCCTCCACTGACTGCAATTCAGTCTAATAACACGTACTGGTCTGTTCGTAAAAAAAAACCACACGCTCAAATGCATGTTATTCAAACACACTTTAGCCAAACACACTGGTCTGTCACAGAGTGGTGAGAAACAGACAAAGCAAAACTGAGGAAAATAAAAACACAGTCAACCAACACAACATGGTCAACAATCTGTAGTTCTGCTAATACCCATAATCACCGAAACACAGTTCTATATCTTAAATCTAACAAGCAGTGCTAATTACTCAACTACAATTCACACTAAAGCCATATGCAGTTTGGTAATCAATTATCCAAGAAACAGACGTCCAAACACCAACATCTCCTAATCAGAGTTATAAAAATCCTAATTTTAATTTACAGACATCCTAATACCTGTTATCGGACAGTGCTAGTTATCGTACCACATTTCACTTCTGCATCTAATTTACATCTAGGGAGGTGGTATCTTATTGTTTAAAGGCATTGGGTTTGGATCCTGAGGTCATGTGTTCGAATCCCAGCCACACCACGCTGCCACTTCTGGGCCCTTAAGCAAGGCTCATAACCCCCTAATTGCTTAGCAGAACCCATGGCCATCTGATCAGAAGTGCAACATCTTATCCACTGAGCTACTACTTTCAAATCTCTGAACCTCAACCACTAATCAAACACTAGTCCCCAAACCTTAAACATAATGATATATTGGTCAAACACCAGTCCCAGAATGCTTACCATAATCATATACTGGTCATACTCCAATCTCTGCACTCCAACCTTGAGCATACATTAATTAAACACCAATCCCTAAACACCTGCTACAACAACACACTGGTCAAACACCAATCACTGGACCCCAACAATAACCACACACAGTTTCAAAACCCCAACCGTTACCACACATTGGTCAAAATACAGTCTCTAAACCCCCAAAATAACAACATACTGGTCAAACGCCAGTCCCTAAACACCAACCGTAACCACACATTTGTGAAACACCAGTCCCTAAACCCCGACTGTAACCACACGCTGGTCAATGTATAGTCCCTAAAGCCCAAAAATAACAACATACTGGTCATACACCTGTCTCTAAACCCCAACTATAACCACAGACAGTCAAATACCAGTCCCTAAACGACAATTATAATATACTTGTTATACACCAGTCCCAAAACATTAACTATAAGCACATACTGTAGGAAAATCAATCTCTAAACCCCGACTGTAAACACACACTGGACAACTCCTGGTCCCCGAATCCCAATAATTCAGAAACACTACACCCATACACCCATCAGAATGTTCTGCACAGTTAACTGTTTAACGTTTTGTCTTAGTAAAAGTCAGATTTTCTCCATTAGCAGTTGCAGAACTTGGCACTGGTTCGAGATCTAATAAGTCTGATGCTGCTGATGGCAAGCTGCCATTGTATCTGTAATTAAAGTCTGTAACTTCACATTACTCTGTTGGCTGAGGGACATCACTGTGGACTGGTGTGTTTAAATTGGAACCACTGTACAGGATTCGCTCATTATAGAGACAAATGCAGACAAACTCCATGACCTTTAACCTACGCAGTCATTTACATCAGCAAGAGAAGACTTCATTACAGGACTGCCACGGGCATAAATGGCAGGAGAGAAGGGGGAGGGCAGGAGATGTCTAACAAGCACCTCAAGCACAAGGTCCAATTGGTCCAGCTGTTTGAAAAGCAGAATTTCTCACAGAAGTTACTGGACTTAGAAGAACTTTTACTGAGTCCAAGGTTAAAGAAGAAAATGAGAATTATAAATGACCCTGAACACACACTTGCTCTCAAACCAAACCCTGAACACAAACTCTACCTCAGACTAAACCCTGAACACACACTTTATCTCAGACTAAACCCTGAACACACACTTTATCTCAGACTAAACCCTGAACACAAACTTTATCTCAGACTAAACATTGAACACACACACTCTAGCTCGAACTAAACCCTGAACACACACTCTATCTCAGACTAAACCCTAAACACACACTCTATCTCAGACCAAACCCTGAACACACACTCTATCTCAGACTAAACCCTGAACACACACAATATCTCAGACTAAACCCTGAACACACTCTATCTCAGACTAAACCCTGAACACACACTCTATCTTAGACTAAACCCTGAACACACACTTTATCTCAGGCTAAACCCTAAACACACACTCTATCTCTGACTAAACCCTGAACACACACTCTATCTCAGACTAAACCCTGAACACACACTTTATCTCAGACTAAACCCTGAACACACACTTACTCTCACACTAAACCCTGAACACACATTTACTCTAACACTAAACACTGAACACACACATGCTCTCAGACTAAATTTTGAACACACACTCTATCTCAGACTAAACCCTGAACACACACTCAATCTCAGATTAAAGCTCAGACTAAACCCTGAACACACATTTACTCTCACACTAAACACTGAACACACACATGCTCTCAGACTAAACCCTGAACACACACTCTATCTCAGACCAAACCCTGAACACACACTTTATCTCAGACTAAACATTGAACACACACTCTAGCTCGAACTAAACCCTGAACACACACTCTAGCTTAGACTAAACCCTAAACACACTCTATCTTAGACTAAACCCTGAACACACACAATATCTCAGACTAAACCCTGAACACACACTCTATCTTAGACTAAACCCTGAACACACACTTTATCTCAGGCTAAACCCTGAACACACACTCTATCTCTGACTAAACCCTAAACACACACGCTATTTCAGACTAAACCCTGAATACACACTCTATCTCAGACTAAACCCTGAACACACACTTTATCTCAGACTAAACATTGAACACACACTCTAGCTCGAACTAAATCCTGAACACATACTCTAGCTCAGACTAAACCCTGAACACACACTTACTCTCACACTAAACACTGAACACACACATGCTCTCAGACTAAATTTTAAACACACACTCTATCTAAGTCTAAACCCTGAACACACACTTTATCTCAGACTAAAGCTCAGACTAAACCCTGAACACACATTTACTCTGACACTAAACACTGAACACACACATGCTCTCAGACTAAATTTTGAACACACACTCTATCTCAGACTAAACCCTGAACACACACTTTATCTCAGACTAAACCCTGAACACACACTCAATCTCAGATTAAAGCTCAGACTAAACCCTGAACACACATTTACTCTTACACTGAACACACACATGCTCTCAGACTAAACCCTGAACACACACTTTGTCTCAGACTAAACCCTGAACACACACTCAATCTCAGATTAAAGCTCAGACTAAACCCTAAACACACACTTGCTCTCAGACTAAACCCTGAACACACAATTACTCTCACTCTAAACTCTGGACACACACTTGCTCTTAGACTAAACCCTGAACACACACACTTGCTCTCAGACTAAACCCTGAACACACACACTTGCTCTCAGACTAAACCCTGAACACACACACTTGCTCTCACACTGAACCCTGAACACACACTCTGGCTGACAGTGATCAGAGCACCAGCAGTGAAGAAGCTGTTTATCCCGAACCTGCTGAGGCACTGTGTTTATTTCTCTCGATGCATGAAATCTCGGGCTGCCATCTGCTTAGTGTCAGAGTCCAGACACGACTTCCTGTTTCAAACAAACAAATCGAGGGCAGGAACAAAGTGCTGTCCTGTGATTTCAGACAGACACGGTAATTCTGCTGTATTATTCTCATCAAAATAGAATAATTAGATCTGACCTTTCCTTTCTTCTCGCTTCTAACTGCAACGAGAGTGTTTGGTTATTTTATTTAATATTTCTTACATTTTTCTACCGTGGTCAGTCTTGTCTGAGAATACTGTAAGTTTGTTCCATTTAAAACTTTTTTTGGAAGTGGTAGTTTAGTGGTTAACATTCTGAATTACTGATCATGAGGTCGGGGGGGTTCAAGCTTCAGCTTTGCCAAGCTTCCACTTTTGGGATTTCAAGCAAATCCCTAAATGAACCCTCTGTGCTCCAGAGGCGCTGTATCATGTCTGATCCCAGTTTTCTAACATCGCTGGCATATGTAGAAATTTCATTATGCATTATCCATGTGACAAGTATAGTATAGCGTAGTGGATAAGATGTTACCTTTGTGATGGGTTTAAATCCCAGAAGCTCCAATCTGCCACTGCTGGGCCCCTGAGCACGTCCCTTAACCCTCAGTTATAACTGCACGTCACTGTAGATAAGGACGTAGGTTCCCTGGTGGTCTAGTGTTTAGGATTCGGCGCTCTCACAGCCGTGGCCCGGGTTCGATCCACCGGTCAGGGAACCAAACCCAGGCATTAGGGTTGCACAAGCCAGTGCGCTCCTAGAGCTGGTCCCAAGCCCGGATAAATGGGGAGGGTTGCGTTAGGAAGGGCATCCAGTGTAAAAACATGTGCCAAATCGAACCTAATCCGCTGTGGCAACCCCTAACGGGAGAAGCCGAAAGAAAGTTGTTACTGTAGATAAGGACGTCTGCCAAATGCCATTAATGTAAAACATCCCGTTTCACATTTTCCAGTTATAATAACCTCAATCCTATTAATAAATTTTTCATGCCAACTGCACCCCAGGCCTCCTCAAACCCACTTCCACAAGTTCCCTTGTAGTAATGCCCTTGTATCTGATTAATCATCTTGTCATCATTATGTGGAGGAGCAAATAGGGGTTACATGTGGAATGCTCAAAATGAAGCATATAGTCAGGTGTCTACAAACTTTTGACCAAAATGTGTAGCTTTGACCCAGACTTTTAAGGCCATTTTTCATGTTTTTATTGTAAAAAAAAAATAGAATGCCGGATTGTGTACCATGGATGGCTGAGCTGTTGGAAAACAACTAAAAGCTTTATTTGAACAAATCAACAGGCAGACATGAAGTCGAGAGAGACAGGTCATACAGACGACAGACAAAGAGGCAGATGCAAATTAACAAGATAGCAGACGTCAAAACAGGAGGCCAAGCGAATTCATGGCTCCGTAATGAGCAAGGACAAAGAATGGAAAGACCTTGCATTGTAAGGGGTTTTGGCTTGTTTATACCGTCCTCAAATGAGACTCCTGAGTAAGTAACAGCTGAATAGTAGCCCGGTGATTGTGAGGAGCCTGGCTCAGAGTGGAAGGCAATACTCCAGAAGGAACTTCATGAGCCTCTGGATCTGACAGATCACTTCACTAATAAACCCTCGGCAATTCTCAAAGCCGTTCTGCTTCTCCAATTTTGGCTCGCAAAAAAAGATACAGCAGCTCATTTAAAAAAAAAAAATCATAACCACACACCCATCAGACACCAGTCCCCAAACTCCAACTATAACCACACCCTCATCAAATACCAGGCCCCAAACTCCAATCATAACCCCACCCTCATCAAACACCAGGCCCCAAACTTTAACCATATTCGGACCCTCATCAATTGCCAGTCCCCAAACTCCAACCATAACTACACCCTCATCAAAAACCAGTCACCAAACTCCAACCATTACCACCCCCCTTTATCAAACACCAGTCACCAAACTCCAACTATAACTACACCCTCATCAAACACCAGTCCCCAAACTCCAACCATCACCACGCCCTCATCGAACACCAGTCACCAAACTCCAACCATAACTACACCCTCATCAAACACCAGTCACCAAACTCCAACCATAACTACACCCTCATCAAACACCAGTCACCAAACTCCAACTATAACTACACCCTCATCAAACACCAGTCCCCAAACTCCAACCATCACCACACCCTCATCGAACACCAGTCACCAAACTCCAACTATAACTACACCCTCATCAAACACCAGTCCCCAAACTCCAACCATCACCACGCCCTCATCGAACACCAGTCACCAAACTCCAACTATAACTACACCCTCATCAAACACCAGTCCCCAAACTCCAACCATCACCACGCCCTCATCGAACACCAGTCACCAAACTCCAACCATAACTACACCCTCATCAAACACCAGTCACCAAACTCCAACCATAACTACACCCTCATCAAACACCAGTCACCAAACTCCAACTATAACTACACCCTCATCAAACACGAGTCACCAAACTCCAAACACATCCACACCCTAATAAACCCATTAGAAACGTGTATAATCACTGATCACTGAAAGAAAAGACTTTTCAAAAAAAGCTGGACATTTGTGAGGAAAGTTTGCCAAAACAGTTCAAAACAGTCATAAAGCTTTCTAATGGTTTCAGACGCGGAAAAATCACTATAGATTTTTGCCAATAGTTCTAGCAGTCAACTCTCTGTGCAGATTAATTTATAATAATAAAATAAAATAAATAATAATAATAATAATAATAATAATAATAATAATAATAATAATAATTTTAATTTATAGACGCCCTAAATGACACTCAAGGACACCTTTCATAGAATAAAAAACAAAACAATTAACATGAATTAATGAACAATTAATTGTCAAAAATTATGAATTGATGAAGTAAACTTTAACCATATTCGGACCCTCATCAATTGCCAGTCCCCAAACTCCAACCATAACTACACCCTCATCAAAAACCAGTCACCAAACTCCAACCATTACCACCCCCCTTTATCAAACACCAGTCACCAAACTCCAACTATAACTACACCCTCATCAAACACCAGTCCCCAAACTCCAACCATCACCACGCCCTCATCGAACACCAGTCACCAAACTCCAACCATAACTACACCCTCATCAAACACCAGTCACCAAACTCCAACCATAACTACACCCTCATCAAACACCAGTCACCAAACTCCAACTATAACTACACCCTCATCAAACACCAGTCCCCAAACTCCAACCATCACCACGCCCTCATCGAACACCAGTCACCAAACTCCAACCATAACTACACCCTCATCAAACACCAGTCACCAAACTCCAACTATAACTACACCCTCATCAAACACCAGTCACCAAACTCCAAACACATCCACACCCTAATAAACCCATTAGAAACGTGTATAATCACTGATCACTGAAAGAAAAGACTTTTCAAAAAAAGCTGGACATTTGTGAGGAAAGTTTGCCAAAACAGTTCAAAACAGTCATAAAGCTTTCTAATGGTTTCAGACGCGGAAAAATCACTATAGATTTTTGCCAATAGTTCTAGCAGTCAACTCTCTGTGCAGAGTAATTTATAATAATAAAATAAAATAAATAATAATAATAATAATAATAATAATAATAATAATAATAATAATAATAATTTTAATTTATAGACGCCCTAAATGACACTCAAGGACACCTTTCATAGAATAAAAAACAAAACAATTAACATGAATTAATGAACAATTAATTGTCAAAAATTATGAATTGATGAAGTAAACTTTAACCATATTCGGACCCTCATCAATTGCCAGTCCCCAAACTCCAACCATAACTACACCCTCATCAAAAACCAGTCACCAAACTCCAACCATTACCACCCCCCTTTATCAAACACCAGTCACCAAACTCCAACTATAACTACACCCTCATCAAACACCAGTCCCCAAACTCCAACCATCACCACGCCCTCATCGAACACCAGTCACCAAACTCCAACCATAACTACACCCTCATCAAACACCAGTCACCAAACTCCAACCATAACTACACCCTCATCAAACACCAGTCACCAAACTCCAACTATAACTACACCCTCATCAAACACCAGTCCCCAAACTCCAACCATCACCACGCCCTCATCGAACACCAGTCACCAAACTCCAACCATAACTACACCCTCATCAAACACCAGTCACCAAACTCCAACTATAACTACACCCTCATCAAACACCAGTCACCAAACTCCAAACACATCCACACCCTAATAAACCCATTAGAAACGTGTATAATCACTGATCACTGAAAGAAAAGACTTTTCAAAAAAAGCTGGACATTTGTGAGGAAAGTTTGCCAAAACAGTTCAAAACAGTCATAAAGCTTTCTAATGGTTTCAGACGCGGAAAAATCACTATAGATTTTTGCCAATAGTTCTAGCAGTCAACTCTCTGTGCAGAGTAAAACTTTCTTTTCGGCTTCTCCCGTTAGGGGTCGCCACAGCGGATCCTCCGCACGTTTGATTTGGCACATGTTTTACGCTGGATGCCCTTCCTAACGCAACCCTCCCCAATTTATCCGGGCTTGGGACCGGCACTAAGAGTGGCTGGGGATGGTTCCCTGACCGGGAATCGAACCCGGGTCGCAGCGGTGGGAGCGCTGCATCTTAACCACTAGACCACCAGGGGACCTTCTCTGTGCAGAGTAATTTATAATAATAAAATAAAATAAATAATAATAATAATAATAATAATAATAATAATAATAATAATAATAATAATAATAATTTTAATTTATAGACGCCCTAAATGACACTCAAGGACACCTTTCATAGAATAAAAAACAAAACAATTAACATGAATTAATGAACAATTAATTGTCAAAAATTATGAATTGATGAAGTAACTGTCAAAACCGATTAATCAGTCAACCTCTAGCAATAAAGATTTGAACGAATGAACAACCCTCCAGTCTTCGTTTAGCCGCGAATAACAAAAAGCCTAATCATTCCACAGCAGTGATGGAGTCTGGAGTACATGCAGAACCCAATCGACATCAAAACCTACACTGCTGTAAAGACACTGGCCTTAATGAATCAGCTCTTAATACTGCTTTCTTCACATCACACACTGCCTACACACACACACGCACACACACACACACACACACACACACGCACACACACATGCACACACACCTTTTTTTTAGAGATGGGAGTACGCTGTGACATTTTAGATTCAAAAGAAAATAAAGAGGGAACAAAAGCGAGCGAATGATGGAAGTGGGATGGATTATGCAGCACAATACGGGCTTCAAACGAACTAATTTTCCACGAGGCATAACAATCATTTCAGAGCAATTATAAATTTTGCCTGTATTTGTGGACACCTGAGCTTTTCTGGAATGATGTTCTGTAGCAGGAGATCTTCCACTCCATCCCATGTAAAGCATATCTACAGGGGCATGCTGGAACAGGTTTGGTTTTCCTAGTTCCTGGTTAAAAAAATCACATTCGAACGTACAATTTTGCGCATACATTTTATATCCAAGGCGTTCGTCAGACGCCATCATCCAGAGCAACATACATGTATTTGTATTGTCATACAACCGAGCAGTTATGGGGTTAGGGGCCTTGCTCAGGGGCCCACAAGTGGCATCTTGGTGAGGCTGGGATTTGAGCTCATGACCTTCAGACAGACAGACAGACAGACAGACAGACAGATAGATAGATAGATAGATAGATAGATAGATAGATAGATAGATAGATAGATAGATAGATAGATAGATAGATT
This sequence comes from Silurus aristotelis, assembly GCF_946808225.1. Taxonomy (NCBI): domain Eukaryota; kingdom Metazoa; phylum Chordata; class Actinopteri; order Siluriformes; family Siluridae; genus Silurus; species Silurus aristotelis. The sequence continues at coordinate 2,776,691 of NC_139574.1, forward strand.
AATCAACACACACACACACACACACACACACACACACACACACACACACATCTTTTTCATTCACTCAATCAAGCTGAGAATGTTCTCCACGTGAGCAGCCTGAAGATCCCTGAGGTTCTGTTCTGTGGAGGTTCAACTCAAGAACCATGAAGATGGATTTGTGGTGGAATGAATATAAGCAGGCTGCTACAGTGGCTACAGTGGCTACAGTGCTACAGTGGCTCAAAGCTGGAACAGTTTTACACTCGAGTCTCCATCAGTGAGCAGGAAAGAACCTGAACAATGATGGAGCTGGAATAATGGACATTCGGTGCTGAGGATTAAAATGGGCTCAAATTCTTTGGTTCTTTTTAACGTTTTTACCTAAGTTTCTGGAGTTTTTCCCTCACCGTACAAAAAATTATGAATTTATAATGTATATCAGTAATTGAGTGGCTCGTATAAAACACTATAGAAATAACACGGACCGTGTTGCTAACGTGGTTAATGCTACATCATACGGTTCTATTTTCTAAATCAAGATCTTTCAATTAAACCAAATCTAAAATAATGAAGCAGGCTAGAGAAGAAACGTAAATCAAATCACTACGTTTAGTTTATAGAAGAGAAGATCAGAGTAATTCGTCGAGATCATCTCAAACAAACGGAGCTCTGATAGTGGCGATTAGCCGAAACGACGGAAATCAGATTAAGAGATTATGGAATTAATGTGATCTGATCGCAGCTCTTTGACAAACGCTGATTAATAGGTCTGAGGAGTTTGTTGTTCTTCAAATGCCAGAGACTCAAAAGATATATATATACACACAACTATATTCCAAAAGTATTGGGACATTTCCAGCTATATATGGGAGATAAAGATTTACTTTATTAATCCCACAGTCTTTTGATGAAGCTCCCTCTCATAGCTCCCTCCATGATGAACCTGTGAGCATCCATCCTCTACTTAACATATCATGAGTATCTTCGGAATCACCTCAGTTATACCTGAAAACATCATCAGCAAATACAACAACAAAGAAAAAAAAACACACACACTTTGGTCTGATTAAGTGGTAAAGCAGGTGTGCAACTTTTTTCACATTTTCAAACCTATTTATGTTTTCAATCGCTGAAAGAAAAAGAAAAAAGTGAATCCAGCGTCACGGCGGCGCTCGGACCTTGAACGAGGCGAACGAAAATCACAGCGTCTCCTCCCCCCAAATGACGCCCCCCACCCCCCGATTGAGAACGAGCGTGAGAAATGCGGAAAGCGAAGACGGCCAAATTCCCCATGACCCTGTGCAATAGCTTTATATTTTTTTCTGACCGGGATGGGGGACCATGATGCATTGCACCAAGGGCCTGATTCCAATCTATTGTCTCATTACAGTGCAAACCTGAAAGGCTCTATTGATCATAACTGCAGTGGGAAGACCATCGTCTCGAACCAATATGCTGGGCATTAGATCAGGAGCTGATTTAGCGTCCTGCAATCCCATGGTGTGACCAGGACTTAAAATAGAAGCAGTAAAACACACACATATACACACACACACACACACACACACACACACACAAAAGCGAGTGAGAGTCTATTCTCTGCATTTCCTATTAAAGATCTGGCACGTCGAGAGTCTGGAACATAACACACTCGCTGGGAGGAATGTGAGATACTGGATGTGTGTATTTGGCATATTTGGTGACATATGCGCCCTGATAGCAGGCTAGAAACAGAAAGCGGAAGGAGAGAGAGAGAGAAAAGAGAAGAAAAAGAAGTGTAAAAGCATGCACGGCAGTCTAATCCCAGCCTGCGGTGTGAACCTTCTGCTCATTATAGAGCAGTCTGACAGCAGCAGCAGCAGCAGCATTTCTCCGTCGTTCTCTCGCTCTATCTCCGGCCCCTGACGCCTCGCCCACGCGCTGTTTTACTAAACTTACTCACTCCTGCACGATTAGCCGGAACTCCGGCTGGGTGCAGCATCGCGTCACATCGGGTCGGTTAATAAACACGCAGCTAAATAACGCCACTCCGACCTCCGGTCCTAATATAATCAATACACTCTTTCTTTCATCAAATACGAAATACAGACGGTTTGACGCGCTGCGTCTGGGAGGTCGGACCGCGGCTTGTGCTCAGGAAGAGCGCCAGAGAAGAAAAATCCATGGCCATGTGCATCCGAACTCACGCCTGAGGACACGAGTGACACGAGGACGCGATCTCGTATCTACATATATACGTGTCAGGGTCTGGAGAAAGATCACATGACTTGCGTGATCATAGCATTTATTTTTAAACGCTTTCGTATTTCACAGTGACCTCCGACCTGCGAATTAGTATCAACATGACAATCAATAGAACATGGAAAGATGGAGTCGCTGCATACAGGAACGTAATAATATAATATAGGCACGGATTCGGTCACTGCCCTATTTATAGCAATATATTATATATATATATTATATATATATATTAGTGCTACACGATTAATCGCAAACGCTGCGATATAATGAAATGAATAAGTGCTCGTGTGGCCTCCACTTTCCCACACACCTCCCACCGCAATGCTCCACTGACCACACCATCCAAACCATCAGCAAGCTTCTATACAAAACAACACATTTATATTAATGATTGCAAAATTGTATGAATTGAAGTATGTACACACACACTGCAGAAAAACAGCTGAATGTTGGGAATGGGCCGTGGCAGGAAATGTTTTTTTCCCGCTAAAACTTTTCAAAGATCTTATATTGGTGAAAATGTATGTTTTTTTTATTCAGCTGTAATGAAGCAATAATGCAAATGTCATTTCGTTTGGAAACTTTTCTAGTTTTACAAACACACATTTCAGCATTATCACTAATCTGTGTGCAATTTCCATAAAATCCAATCACTTATGATACCATTCATTATAATCATTTATAATCATAATCATTTATAATAATCATTTAAAAGAATAATAATTTATAATAATAATAATAATAATAAATCATTTATAAAAATAATAATCATTTATAATATCATTTAGCTGCTAAAACAGTCGTGACCCGTCGATCATCAACAGCATGAACTTCTTCAGCAGTTGGAGCTACAGGAGCTCATCTGTTGGATTGGACCACACGGACCAGCCTTCGCTTCTTCACCACTGTTCCTTCCTTAGAGCACTTTAGATAGATTCTGACCACTGCAGACCAGGAACATCCCACAAGAGCTGCAGTTTTATAGACATTCTGCCCTAGACATCTAGACGTCTCAATTTGTCAAATACTCGAATCCTTACGCTTATTTTTCCTGTTTCCAACTACAACTTTGTGGAACAAAATGTTCACTTGCTGCAGATAAATATCTAACGCCTAATGTATCTGAAGTGAGGAATGCATCCCTACACACCTTCCACCATATCGCATCAGGATCATTCCAGTGACTCTGACTTGATGTTTTATGCCGATACCATGTTCCTGCTACTTCATGTACACGTTTCAAACTTCTCAGTGTAGGAATACAGGGGTTAGTTAGATTGAAATATTCACACTCTTTGCTTAGTATATATAAACTCCTTAATGCAAACACACACACACACACACACACACACACACACACACACACACAGTAAAATATGTATATATACATACATACACACTCTTATTGCTTACGACAGTATATTAAACGAGATCTACAATCATCTGTCAATTCACACACACGCACACACACACACACACACACACACACACACACACACACACACACTCACACAGATTGAAATATTCACACTCTTTGCTTAGTATATATAAACTCCTTAATGCAAACACACACACACACACACACACACACACACACACACACACACGTAATATATTTTGCTTAATGTATAGAACCAGATCTACATGAACACCTGTACACACACACACACACACACACACACACACACACACACACACAGTAAAATATGTATATATATATACATACACACTCTTATTGCTTACGACAGTATATTAAACGAGATCTACAATCATCTGTCAATTCACAGACACACACACACACACACACACACACACAGAGTGAAATATTCACACTCTTTGCTTAGTATATATATATATATAAACTCCTTAATGCAAACACACACACACACACACACACACACACACACACACACACACACACACACACACACACTTGTAATATATTTTGCTTAATGTATAGGGACAGATCTACATGAACACCTGTACACACACACACACACACACACACACACACACACACACACACACACAGAGTGAAATATTCACACTCTTTGCTTAGTATATATATATATATAAACTCCTTAATGCAAACACACACACACACACACACAC
>NC_139574.1:2786025-2830449 GCF_946808225.1 Silurus aristotelis
GATTTGCCGCTGATTAAAAGTAAACACGCCCCCGGTGTAATTACTGGGCTTTCCTCTGCAGAGCGTGGGATAACCATACCGCTGCGCTGCACTGCGCTCAACCGGGCGGAGGAAATAATGAAATAACTGAGGAATGATATATTTGCTGGCGATTCCTTTGTGCCTGTCGGAGCGAGAGGTGTTTCAGATGAAGCGGAGCGTAATGAATTCCACGAACACGTTTAATTACCACCGTCAAACAGTTCAAGGATGATTTGCTTTTTCTTCCAACCTGAAATGTAATGTGTTACCTTAAAAAAAAAAAAAAAGCAGACAAATTGTTAATTACTCCTGGTTTAGATTCTGCCTCACCTCGGCATTCCGCTTATTAATTAAAGCAAAAGCTAGACGTTATGTTTGGATCTTCTAGTGGTGAGATCACAAGGTTGTGAGGTTAAAGGATGGAGTTCTCTTGGTTCCACTGGTTAATGAGAAGCCAGACAGGAGGAACATGGGGCACTGAAGGGGGGGCTCGGAGGGGTAAAGTGGCTCTGGCCTTGAGAACAACATCTGGCCTTAACATCAGCATTACGGACAGGAAGGTCACACACGGAGTGAAGTGAAGCGGTTATACCTGCTGAGTCAGCGGAGTTATTTATACACACCCTGCAAATATTGGAGGAAGGAAGTGTAAAGGAGCTGAACATAAAACAAAAGCCTACACACACACACACACACACACACACACACACACACACACACACACACACACACACACACACACAAAATACTAAAATAAAAGGTTTGCACACATAAGAAGACAGCGTTGTATTTTTTTTTCTACATGTTGAAAGGGTTAGGGTTAGGTTTAGGGTTAACCCAATCAGATCAGCTCCTCCCATTACCTTTATAAACGCAGCATCCAATCAGATCAGCTCCTCCCATTACCTTTATAAACCCAGCATCCAATCAGATCAGCTTTTTCAATTCTCTTTATAACTACACCATCTAATCAGATCAGCTATTCAAATTCCTTTTATTAACCCAGCATTCAATCAGATCAGCCTTTTTCAATTCTCTTTATAAACCCAATGTCTAATCAGATCAGCTATTCAAAATTACTTTATAAACCCAGTGTCCAATCAGATCAACTTTTGAAATTCCTTTTTTTAAAGCCAGCATCCAATCAGATCAGCTTGTCATATTCCTTTAATAAACCCAGCGTTCCATCAGATCGGCTATTAAAATTCCTTTTATAAATCCAGGGTCTAATCTAATTAGCGCTTTGGATTGTCGCAGTGTCCAATCAGCTTCTAAAAAGTGCTAAACCAAAAAGTGTTAATATTGATCTGAATCCACAAGGCAGATTCTCCTTCTCTGTAGAAAGCAGTGAACCTCTGAGCATCTCGCCGTGTCTCGGCCCCTGACAGAGTCTGTTGCAGTAAACTCCAGACAGAGTACGACGGTGTTTAGCGAGCGACTTGTGATTAATCTCCTCAGTCGCACCGTCTCCTGCGAGCTCATATTTCAGAGAGACTGATGGCCTGTTCCCCGACACCTGTGAGCTGCCAGCACTCGGTCGTGTCTTCCACTTTAGCCATCAGCGAAATCCGTGCGGCAGTGCAGTCGATTACACGCGACGTCCTGCACACAATCGCCTCCGTATGCTGCTGCTCTCGCCTTTAATAACATCACTGAGAGCTTCACGGCCCGTCCTCCTGAGGATCAGCCGGGGTATTTAATGAGCTGGGTCCCAAACTGCACACCTAATACCCATTGAGCGCTCATTTTCTAATGTCATTCAAACACTTCATCTATCATGATCTCACATGGACAGTGTCCTAGCAAAGTGTTCCCTGTCTAAAATGCAGTCTATCGACAAAATCATTCAGAACCAATATGCCCTTTTTAATAAACTCCACTCTTCTGGGAAGATGTTTTACTGGATATTGGAGTGGGCTTGTGGAGATTCGGCCAAAAGGCCGTTTGAATTGCCGATCCAAATCATCCCAAAATTGTTCCATAGTCCTACCTGGAGATATTCCACTCCAAAGTCAGGTGTCCTAATGACTCGTTTTCTAATGCCACGTAAATGTTATAAAAAAGCAAATAAAGCTTAGGATGATGGAAATCATTCATTATTTTGCAAACGAAACGCGCTGTTATGTCATGAACCTTTTCGCCTGTTGCTCCAAATCAATCTGCACTGCAAACCCGAAAAGCTGATTATACTGAAAATAAATAAATAATACATTTATTTAAAATTTGACATTTTATAGGACAAAAAACAACAACATACCTTTGGCAAAAGAACTTAAATGGTTTAATCAGGAGAGAAACATGGTGGTGGTAGTATTACATTGTGTATTACTGTGCAAAAACTGATCAAAACCCATCAAAAACTGATTTTACAGCAGAAGCAAAAAGCATTGCTAAACCTAGCTAAGTTAATTAGCGAATAAAAAAGTTAATGCTAGTTCCATAAAATTCAATTTCAATAGACATTGTCCAAAAGCAGGGGACAGAAATAAAGAGAATACAGATATAAATAAAAATACATCAGTTCATACCTAACGAACAACCCAGTGGGCAACCCCAAGGGGCAAGGAACAACTCCCTGAGACTTCATTAGGAGGAAACCTTTAGAGAAACCAGACTCAAAAAGGAAACTCTCATCCTCAGCACTTTATTCGAGTTCCACCATTATTAATGTCCATCATCATCTGCTCCCTGATTTAGACTCAAATGTAAATATCAGCATTAGCCACAAGCCATTGAAGCAAACTGTTTCTATTTATCACAGACCAAATCCATAATGGTTCTTGAGATTAATCCTCCACAGAACCCTCATGGCTCAATGTAGACCCGTCCTCAGTTGCATTGTCTAATTGCAGAAGGGCATCAGAAGGTCGGCAGAAGGGGACAGTTAAGCATAATTAGCATAAAATCCTTGCTATTGGAACATGTTCGATACAGTGCCTCCGGAAAGTTTTCACAGTGCTTCACTTTTTTCACATTTTGTTGTTAAAATGGAAACATTTATAATTTTCTTTAAATTCTATAAACGATACCACTATCCTGACCAGTCTCCCAGTTCCTGCTCCTGAAAAACATCCACACAGCATGATGCTGCCACCACCATGCTTCACTGTAGGAATGGTATTGGCCAGGTGTTGAGTGGTACCTGGTTTCCTCCAGACATGATGTTTGGAATTTAGGCCAAAGTGTTCAATATTTGTTTTTCGTCATGTGACTTTAACTGACGAGTGGCTTCCGTCTGGCCAATCTACCATACAGGCCTGATTGGTGGAGTGCTGCGAAGATGCTTGTGCTTCTGAAAGGTTCTTCTCTCTCTTTACAGAGAAACACTGGAGCTCTTTCAGAGTGATCATTGGGTTCTTGGTCACCTCCCTGACTAAAGCCTTTCTCACCGATCTCTCAGTCTGCTCTAAGAAAAGTCCTGGTGGTTCCAAACTTCTATTTACTGATGATGGAGGTCACTCATTGGGACCTTCAATGCTGCAGAAATGTTCCTGTCCCCTTCCCGACATCTGTGCCTCGATACCATCCTGTCTCTGAGGTCTACAGACAATTCCTTGGACTTCATGGCTTGGTTTGTGCTCTGACATGCACGGACATGCAATAATTTACCACAGGTAAAATCCAATCAAGTTGTAGAAACATCTCGAGGATGATCAGTGGAAACATGATGCACCTGAGCTCAATTTAGAGTGGCATGGCGAAGGCTGTGAATATTATTATACATGTGAGGATTTATTTTATTTATTTATTTATTTTTTATACATTTGCAAAGATTTCAAACAAACTTCTTTCACGTTGTTATTATGGGGGAGTTTTTAGAATTCTGAGGTAAATAATCAATTTAATCCATTTTGGAATAAAGCTGTAACGCAAATTTGTGTTGTTGTGAATCATTTCCAGATGCACAGTAGTCATCCTCAGCTGCGTGTCTAATAACACGATAGAGAGAAAGTAGTAAATGTTATGCTAACTGACTTTATTACACCTGGAGTTAAAGCGAGGCCAGGTTATTAGCATGGAGAAATCAAAGGATGCTAATTAGCTTCTGTCGCAGCCCCTCGACATATCGGCAGAACCAAATATTCGACTGAAATAGTGTATTAAACATGCGCTGTGCTGAGATGCTACGCTGCACTAGCGAGATAATTAGCGTTGACTTGTGATGCCTGTGTGTATTGTGTGTGTGTGTGTGTGTGTGTGTGAGGCAGCATGCTGCACGCTGAGCTCTAATCCAGGCTTCATTTGTTTGACTCTCACACAGAGGGCTTTAATTGAGATTTTCTAAAAAAAATAAAAAAATAAAAAGCTGCACTTGTAAGTCCCAGAGAGAACCCTCTGGAGAGATTTCTGAAATACAATGAGATCTGTTTTTGACTTGATTTTAAGGCTGCAGTGTGTGTGTGTGTGTGTGTGTGTGTGTGTGTGTGTGTGTGTGTGTTTCTCTATCTCCGAATGCACCCTGTCTGTAAGATGTTAAAGAGAACCACATGTGACTGATTTACAGAAACACAGAAGACAACCAAAAAGTTGACGACTGATTCCCTAGAATAAAATAAAAACAAAAGGAAATCTTGATTATGACCAAATTATTAATTCGACTGATTCATCTAAAAAACAGATGTTCAGGTTCCTGCCACGAGGCTTCACGATGCTAAATTCATCACAAAACTGACCATTTGCAGTCCGAAAATCTCTCTAGCACCTCAGAGCCGTTAACAGGTTTTTCAGAGAACCCCCACAATGTCTTGGCGTTTTTACAGTGAAGCCCTGAGGAGAAATTAATCTTTTCACCCACATGTTCCACTGAATTCGGTTCGTTCTTCAGCAGAACAAACAAAACCTCGTTGGTTTGGGTCTCGCTTCTACAGGACACAGAAACACAGAGTAGCCCTGTTCTCCTAAAGCGTTTCTTCAGGACTGGGAACTTGGTTAAAGCATTGGACTTTAGAACTGTGCGTTCAAATCCCAGTTACACAAAGATGCTACTCCTGGGCCCCTGAGCAAGGCCCTTAACCCTGTCATGTCAAACCCAATGTCATACTGCATCACTTCTGTCTCTGTTTGGCAGATTACCTTATCTAGACTCAGTCTCAGTTACACAGCAGAGCAATTTTACAGCAGTGGCAGCTTTGGTGGTGCTGGGATTTGAACCCATCACCTTCTGATCAGAAGTCCAGCATCTTATCCATTGAGCGAAAGATTATTGGAAGCGACTTCACCGTACAAAAAGACAATGAGCCAAATCATACGTCTTTAGAGAGCAAACAGTCATCTGGAGTGTCATCTATCATGGAACGACCTGCCCAGTCACTGCACCTAAATCCTATAGAACTGATCTGGCATAACCAAGAAACGTCCATCTAGTGAAGAACATCTTTGGCGAGTTTTAGAAGAGGCACAGCAAAGTATTTTGAGCTGAACGTTTGGAGAAACTTCCTGTCCGGATGCTGAGAGTGTGTAAAGCTCTTCTTCATCCTTCAAGGGAGGATTTTGCAGTCTAAATAAAGTGAAACATCTGGAGTTTGTTGCATAGAAACAAAAGGAACATCTCAAAAACCATACAAGACTCAGGGTTTCCAAACTGTTCCCAAACCCACAAATGGACCTCAAAGCTAAAATTGAAATATTGAATGTTCATCACATGAAATGCTTAATAAGTAAACACAATGCTGAAGTTTCCAAGGTAAGTCAGGTGGTGCTAGAAATAATTTCACCATGAGGAACGCTAAAGAACTAATCCCAAACCAGAACTATCAGGGTTTTCAATAATGAGACATGGAAGATCACCTGACCTCTAATTAGCATGTACAAATTGGACCTCGTGTAAACTTCCACTGAAGCTCTGCTGTTTGTATATAAAATTTCCCATCACACTTAGATCATTGTAAATACTGGACAGTGATTGGCTGGAAGTTCAGGTGAGAGTTGAACTCACAGGAGCAATGCAAATGCCAGTTCCAGTAACCATAGCAACATTTTTTTCCAGAGCTGTTTCAGATTCAAGAACTAAAGCTCTACGCTCTGCTCAGGCCTCCACGTGTTCACCGCGGGTGCGTTTCTAGAGACGTGAACGGCACCGCGCGCCGCACGGAACCTTGGCGTCTTTGATGAAGTGTTAATGGTCTGTAACCGCGAGACGCCGAAACGAACGGAACGGACACATTTTTCTGTATCTGAAATCACTGTTGATGCGTGTGTGCACTTAGTCGTCATGACGACAACGCTTTTAATGAAAGGATGGCAAGAAATGGAGAGATTCCTGCAGGATAGATTGGCTACGCATGTACATCTTTCACAAGTGTGTGTGTGTGTGTGTGTGTGTGTGTGTGTGTGTGTGTGTGGAAGCAACAAGACTGAACTATTAAAATGGCCTATGAGTAAAAAAGCATACTGGCTGCTATAACATCTCAGTGCATTCCTTCACGTGTCTGCACAACGCTAAAACGTGGAATAAATCGAGCCGAGTCATTGAAAAACTCATCCGACTGCCTTTAGGTTGTTGTTATTTAAATATTATTTATGTGACGATGCTGACATTTCATATATAACGGACCCAGAAAAGAAGCCAGAAAACTCTGGGTTCAAGCCCGATTATGCCATTTCAAAGAATCGATGATTTTTTTTTCTCCAGCGCTAATCAATAACGGACGCATTACACTTTTAGGATAAGGTCATCCAAGACAAGTTCAATAAATGGTTCCTCTAAACAGCTCGAGCGTTCCTCCTCCAGGCCCTTGTGCCATTGGAAGGCAAATATCTGAGAACATTTCATCATTGTTTTCTTCACACCATGCATGTGTTAACTAAAAGTTTCAATGTCTGACACAATGTTATTGAGGTGAAGAACATCCCGAGGTGAAGTGGAGAACATTATACTGTAATCGTAAAGATCTCACACCTAGTCGTGGATTATCACCAGGGTCACTTCCCAGCATTGAGGATTTCAAGGTGTTATTGATGTTTGCATTGAAAACTGAGTGAACCTACCTACCAAAGATCAGCCATAACATTATGACCACCCGCCTAATATTGTGTTAGTCCCCTTTTGATGCTAAAACAGTTCTGACCCATCGATCATAAACAACATGAACTTCTTCAGCAGTTGGAGCTACAGGAGTTCATCTGTTGGATCGGACCACACGGACCACCCTTCGCTCCTCACGTGCAACAATGAGCCTCGGCTGCCCACGCCCCTGTCGCCGGTTCACCACTGTTCCTTCCTTGAAGCACTTTTGATAGATTTTGACCACTGCAGACCAGAAACATCTCACAAGAGCTGCACTTTTGGAAATGCTTTGACCCAGACGTCTAGATGTCACAATTTGCCAAATTTGTATTCTTCCTGGACAAAATGTTTACTTGCTGCCCAATAAATAAATCCACCCACTAACAGGTGCCATGATGAAGAGATCATCAGTGTTCTTCACTTCACCACTAAGAATGTCAGAATGTCGGTAAGATAAAATTCTAGGTTCTTTAAATACACTAGATTAAATGGTGTTGAGTTCTGGATTATGATTGGTCAGAAGGTTGTGCTTCGTTTTCTGTGAATGCTGTATAGCTATTACAAGTTATTCGAAAACATTGTCGTTTCTTCAGTAACGTTGCTTCATACTCGTCACATGGACATTACAGCACAATTCAATTCTTTCACTGGAGTCAGACATGATACAGAGCCCCTGGAGAACAGAGGGTTAAGGGCTTTGCTCAAGGGCCCATAAGTGAATTAACCACTGAGCTACCAGATCCCAGAAGCACCAGGTTTACACCATAAAACCGCAAGCAATGAAACTGAAAAGCTGCGTTGACTGGAGGTTAATGGTATATTTTGCTCCACGCTTGATCGTGTTACATGCGACATCCAAAGATGATGGAAACAGGTCGACCCTCCAGCCTGAGTGATGTCAAGCCAACCTGCTGAGGAACACAGAGCTCTGCAGAAACCAGACAATAAAAGCTGTCAGCTTTTCAACCCAGAAAATAAAGTCGCAGTGACGAGGAAACCGTGCTGCGCTAAACCCCAGATGTCACAGCCGTCACGTATTCCTGGACCATCAGCCTTATCTTACTCCAACCTCTGGTCCGGGAACTTGATGCACTCTCTTGACCTCTCGAAGAAACCGTGCGTCTGATTACACTTTCCTAAACTTTAATAACACACTCTGGAGATAAGACATAAACCACAGGAAAGCTGAGTGACACAGAAATACAGTGACAGCTAATAAAATCATCAAGCAACAGGAAACGTTCCAGACGAATGATCTATGATGGGGATTATTCCTAATTTTGCATGGTTTTCCTCAAAGATCTGAAGGAAATCTTGATAAGATTGAGGACCTCCTAAAGGTGCCTCAAGGTTTCTTTGAAACTTGTTACACCTTCCGTTGTGAGAAAAGGCACTGCTATGACACATATGATCAAAGGAACTTGTTTCATGAACGTTCCTCAACAGTAACTCCATGGATTCGACATTATCTAGGCTTCGATCTCATAATCACCTGATGAACCTTTTAAGCTGTATGTGGTTCTTCATTTTGGAGCATGACATTTTCTCTTCACTTGAACTAGGAGATCAAAACCTGTTTTAGCATCAGTGCACAAAGTCAACTCCATGAAGATCCCTGTGGAGTGGAAGATCTTCTTCTGTAAAACACCATTGGGATGAATGTGAATGCCCATGTCTTCTCACCTCATCTACATCAGTACCTGTCTGAAGGAGCACAAATTTTTAGTGGAACATCTTCCCAGAGGATTGGAGGCTACTGTTTTATAAGAGCAAATGCTCAGGTGTCCTCCAACATCTGTTCATACAGTGTACGTTCCCCTAGATGCCCAGCCATCCTAGAACCCTCCAGAATTTCAATTTCAGCCCTTAATCTCTAAGCAGAATTAGCTTCAATATCTAAAGCCGTGGACTTCTGACACCCGAGACACGGCACGTCTCTTTATTCTCGTTCCTTAATGGACATGAATCCACATGGGCTCTGTCCTCAACCTGAGCCTGAACACACAGGGGGGATGTTAGCAGGGTAAAACATTACCCTGAAGATGAATCTTCAAGCTCATACACACCTGAGCCTTTCGGCTTCTCTGAGAAATTGAGGAAAAAAGAGAAAAGAAAAGAAGACAGAGAGAGAGAGAGAGAGAGAGAGAGAGAGAGAGAGAGAGAGAGAGAGAAATCTCATTTTCAACAACACGACTGCTCGATTTCTCGGCCTTCTCTTCCGACGCGATTAGTCCTGCTGTTCCTCGTCTGTTATTCTCATCCCTGCGAAAACGCAAATGAGGTTATAATGACAACAATCATAATCTCATCCTCACGCTCAGGACAGAAAGTTTCTCATCACCTCGACACGTGAGCTCCGTATTTACACCTACCCTGACGTTCATCCGCAAAATGTAGACGACCAGCAAAACAACTGAAGTACTGAAAGTACTGAATTCTCTATTGTGATTGGATGGAAGTTCAGTTAACCAAAATAACATACAATTCCATTTCCTTACCAACTAAGACCGCTATTCTAGACGCTTCCCAAGGACCTTAGCGAGCTCTATCGGGAATTTTTGATTTGGATTTCGAGGTACAACATGGATTTAAAGACCTGGAGAAGAAAACGAAGAAACAGAACGGAAAAATGACAACACTGAAACTTCTGCTATCGGCTGCTCCCATTAGGGGGTGCCACTGCAGATCGTCCATCTCCATACCCCCCTGTTCTCTACATCTGCCTCTTTCACACCAACTACCTGCATGTCTTCCCTCACCACATCCATAAACCTCCTCCTTGTTCTTTCTCTTTTCCTTCTTCCTGGTGGCTCCATCCTCAGCATTCTTCTACTGATATACCCACACGTCCAAACCATCTCAATCTCACCTCCCTCACCTTGTCTCCAAAAACGTCCTACATGCACTGTCCCTCTAATAAACTCATTTCTAATCCTGTCCATCGTCGTCACTCCCAACGAACATCTCAACATCTTCAGCTCTGCTACCTCCAGCTCCACCTCCTGTCTTTTACTCAATGCCACTGTCTCTAATCCATACAACATGTTTGACTATTGTTCAGAATCACCGCTCTCTCGCTGTTCCACACTAATGAGGGAGCGAGAGTCAGTTATCCAACTTACACATATTGGGACACATGACTTTTCCAGCCACATGTGATTCAGTACCAGACTGTTAGCACAAATGTATAGGATGGAACTGTGTGTATGTGTTCTGTGGTGTGTATATTGTGTGCATTGTGTGTATGGTTGTGTACTGTGTATATGGTGTGTGTATATTGTTTGAATTATGAATTTGTGTCTATGATGTCTGTGGAATGTGTACTTGTGTATAGTGTATGTGGTGTGCGCAGTGTGTGTGGGTATCATGTGTATGGTGTCTATGTTGTGTATATTGTGTGTGTACATGGTGTGTGTGTGTTTGTATGGTGCGTGTGTGTGTGTGTATATGGTTTGTGTGTATATGGTGTGTGTGTATATGGTGTGTGTGTGTATGGTGTGTGTTTATATGGTGTGTGTGTGTGTGATTGTATGGTGTGTGTGAGTGTATGGTGTGTGTGTATATGGTGTGTGTGTGTGTGTGTGTGTGTGTGTGTGTGTGTGTGTGTGTGTATATAGTGTGCGTGTATATGGAGTGTGTGTAAATGGTGTATGTGTATGGTGTGTGTATATGGTGTGTGTGTATATGGTGTGTGTGTGTGTGTGTTTGTATGGTGTGTGTGAGTGTATGGTGTGTGTGTATATGGTGTGTGTGTGTGTGTGTGTGTGTGTGTGTGTGTGTGTGTGTATATAGTGTGCGTGTATATGGAGTGTGTGTAAATGGTGTATGTGTATGGTGTGTGTATATGGTGTGTGTGTATATGGTGTGTGTGTGTGTGATTGTATGGTGTGTGTGAGTGTATGGTGTGTGTGTATATGGTGTGTGTGTGTGTGTGTGTGTGTGTGTGTGTGTGTGTGTGTGTGTGTGTGTGTGTGTGTGTGTGTGTATATAGTGTGCGTGTATATGGAGTGTGTGTAAATGGTGTATGTGTATGGTGTGTGTATATGGTGTGTGTGTATATGGTGTGTGTGTGTGTGTGTTTGTATGGTGTGTGTGAGTGTATGGTGTGTGTGTATATGGTGTGTGTGTGTGTGTGTGTGTGTGTGTGTGTGTGTGTATATGGTGTGTGTGTGTGTATATGGTGTGTGTGTATATGGTGTGTGTATATGGTGTGTGTATATGGTGTGTGTGTGTGTGTGTGTGTGTGTGTTTGGCGTGTATCCTGTTATAGAGAACAGCATCTGATCTGAAGCAGACGGATGCCACTCCTGTGTATTGCGATGTAAGAAATAGATTCTTTCCTGAAACAGATGTTTACCGAATCTGTGCGCGTGTGTGTGTGTGCGTGTTTGTGTGTAATTCCGAGGTGAGAAATAAGAGAGAAAACACTCTAGACAAAGAACAAGAAAAGAAAAGCAGTAAAGCGATACAGATAGACGTGTCCTCCATTGATCTTCCCTCAGGGTATGACAGTGATCTCCTGGTTACATTATGCTAATCAGTGACACAGCTGCACTCCCTGTAACAGCACACCGCTAGATGTTTTATTCCGCTTATAATATTCCTTCCATGTGATGTAAAAGGAAACTTTCTGACCAATCACCATGCATACCTCAGCAGTGCTTATTTCCTCCCCGTTCCCTGAGTGGTCTCGCTGTAGCGCTCAGAGGAGGAACTGAGATCACAGAGATCGTCTCAACTGTCGCCTGCAAGCAGTTTGGCTCCAAATCTCTCAGTGTGACAGTGCGGTAACAGGAAACCCACAGTGCTGTCACAGCTCTCGGCTCGATTTATTTACCAGCCATCAGCTTGTGAGGAACACGGGGGATTGTGGGTATTTTTAGCGTGTGCTTCCTGAGTCGGTAGGATTAGCTGGAGCGCTTCGTTCATTTATAGAAATAACTCCATGAGTCAGCTCTGACCCACAGACTCGACTTATATGCACTGAGTCATATTCAAGCTTGGAACCTCATCATCATTATCTCCTTCTTTTTTTTCTGTTTTTCAGAATCCACCAACACTAAATCCCTCAAGCATCTACCAATAATTATATTCCCAAAGCAGGTGTTCTGCTTTTCTCCTTCTAACACACACTGATCTTTCTGATGCTAAATCACACAAACAAGAAAACATGCTAGCAAGTGAACATACACTGTATGGACAGACACTTGTGGGGACCTGACCATACGAATGGAATGTGCCTCCTTTTGGGCATCCAATTCCACATGTATATATAATATAATAATAGCCTTTATTTGTCACATATACATTACAGCATAGTGAAATTCATTCTTCACATATCCCAGCTTGCTCAGAAGCTGGGGTCAGCCATGATACGCCACCTCTGGAGCACAGAGTGTTAAGGGCCTTGCTCAAGGGCCCAAGAGTGGCAGCTTGGCGATACCGGGGCTTGAACTCCTAACCTTCCGATCAGTAACCCAATGCCTCAACCACTGAGCTCCTACTCCCACATACAAAATATATCAAAATATAGTTTATATATAACATCAAATGTAGTCTCCTTCACTCTCCACTAGATCTTTGTAGAGATTTGTGCTCATTCAATGACAAGAGTGAGGTTAGGAGGCCATGAACAATTTATCCCAAAGGTGTTCAGTGGGGTTAAAGTTCTAGAGCAAAAGATCAACCCATATCTTCATGGAACTGGCTTTGTGCACAATGTCATGTTGAAACAGGTTTTGGTCTCCTATTTCAAGAAATTTTAAGCTAGAGCATCTGAAGAGGTCCTATACAGTTGTGAGCCTTTATGTTTGTGGTAACTGTTTAAGCAAGACCATATATGGATTGGAAAAATGTTAACAATATAATTTGAATATTGTCAAATTCATCAAATATTTCTTATTGTAATTTAACAAATATAAACCATATATAAAATTCAACCCACGTATGGATATTATGGACGTCATTTCAAACTGAGGTTCTTATTCTCCTGGCAGAACATTTAGCTTCTATATTAAACTATTTCATGATTAAAATAAGAACAAATTACTTGAACAGGTAATAATAATTATATACGTGATTTACTGTAACCTTAAAGTTATTGTAAAATGAAAGAGTAGATAAATCTAAATATATTTGAGACATTTCTATACATACAGAAACTGAATACCTGCAGACACACACGTCCTTATCGCAATCCTCTTTACACTTCATATACACATGAACGTCGTCCTAATACTTTACATACTCAAAAATGTCCTCATAATACTTCAAATACACATGAATGTCCTCATTATAGATTAGATACACTAGAAAATCATCATAAGAGACTGTCCACTTCCATATCCTGTCCTACCATCTCCCAGTGACAAGTGGATACACTGGGAGAGTCTCTTTTCTATTTTGGTACCAAGGTGGACTTTCTGTAGATGGAATTCAGAGTGAAGACATCCTTACTCCATGACCTAATAAACCAGTATCAGAATGTGTTAACCGATAGAGACGTGTTCTGGAGGAAGGTGTCTGCCAAATGGTGTCTATATATGTTATGTAAGAGATGAGAGATATATATATATATATATATATAGTGAAAGTCGCATGAAAGAAAAACAAATGTTCTCAGAAGCCTACGTTTTCAGATGTTCGGTGGTCTACAAGGCATTCTGGAGAGTAAGTAATGAGGGTTAAGTAAATGCAGGATATGTGTTAGATATATTAGGCAAGTTGGCACTGTTGGGCCTTGGGCAAGGACCTTCACCCCCTCTGGTCCAGGGTCTCAGATGGCTGATCTTGTATTCTGACCTCTGCTTCTCAATCATACGAAATAAGCAACAACAATTGATTTGCTTTGTTTTATGATGTACATGTTTAAGCACTTTTCTAAGTTTGCTTTGTAGAATTCAAGAGTTATATGTATATTAGGTTTGTAACCTTGTGTACCTTTGTAGATTTATTCATCGCTAGAGACTCAAAGCACTTTTGTACGTCACTCTGGACACAGGCATCTGCTAAATGCCGCAAATGTAAATGTAAAATGATGTGCAGTGTGAAAAAAAAGTCAACCAAACAGCAAATAAAGCAAAAGAATCCATTTCAGCAAATAGATGTGAAAGTGTCCTTGCACACATTTCCTAAATCCCACACTGGCCATGAAGGGATAGAGCAAGCATGCTGTGTGAGACCTTCATGCCCGAGGAAAGCCTTATGCCACACAGAGTTGACAGCACTAACAGGTTTTGCCGCAGCTCTGCCTCATCAACAGACCTACACAGCTTCGCCCTGCAGCAATTACAGTTCAACAATGGCAGTATCAGCTCCAGACCTACACCAAATCCTGCCAAGGAATCAATTATTGACAGTTAGTCTAAATCATCTAGTACAGTCAAAAATCTAATCCAAATTTAGACCAAATTACACCAAATTAGTCCCAATCCTAAGCGTGGAATCTAGACTAGAGTCGATTTACAAATCAAAACATAGACCCCAAATAAAGAGAAAAATGGACACCATATTCCGCGAACAATCCCAAACTAAATCTAGACAAATCCCACAATAAGTGCGGACCCAGATCAGAATTTAGGCTACCCATATAACCCATCTCAGGCTTAATCCTGAACCAGAAATCCATTCTAAATGGCTCCTTGCACCCATATTCGTATCAATACCGAACTCTGATCCTAAATAAAGACATAAGCCCAAACAAATCCAAGGACCAACCTGAAACCCAGAACCCATTATAAAATAACTTCCCCTCATTTTTAAACCCAAGGCCCAAACCCAATCCTAGTCCGGCTCTAGGTCTTGTCTGAGGTCTGCACAAAAAAATGAAACACAGCTAAAGCTTTGTTTTAATCTACATATTCCATATTAAGACCTAATGTCAATCAGAGACCAGACTGTCTGATTATTTAATTATCTCTTCTGAACAAGGCCACGTGTCCAAATGTAATTAATTAGTTCTAATCAAACGTAGGAAGGCAAGTCTGTGTTTGAGAAGACCATGTTATTACTATAACTCAGAGGTGGGAAGTGAAGTGATGAAGTAAAGAAGGAGTATTTGTACTTCGTTACTGTACTTAAGTACATTTTTCTGGTATCAGTATTTTTTACTTTACTGTTTATTTTTTTTATCTTTTCACTTTCACTTCTTACATTTTTACACAAATATCATTTTATCAATTTGTTAAAATGTAAATATTTGTTCTTCTCACTGTGCATCGTTTTCAGTTCATCAACCAATTTCCCGTCTTTGCGCGTTGTGTTTTTATCTATCACGTTACAAAGCTAACAACAAGCGTGGCAGAAGGCAACAAGAAGTCTGGGGTTAACTTGCATGAGACAGAGGGAGTCAATGATGAAAACATGAAAGAGAACAGAAACATTCCTGATCACATGATCATCATCATCTTTTCTCTGCTTGTGTTCTGGTGGATCTTCAGCCTGGATACATTCATTAGGTAACAACATTTAAAATTAGTTTTTTATTGATATATTAATATAATGTAAGGTTCAGTTACCAGTGTGACACTAAAACAGGTAGTATTTGTCGGGGAACCACCAGCTTTGCCTCTCCTCTGTGCCCCGCCCACACGGAGCGCTTCTCCATCATACTCCATCATACTACATTCATCCAACATTTAAGGTCCTTGCTCTTTCAGGACCTCGTCCGTTATTGCACGTTATGCTAGGGACCTTTTGGACTCTATTGGACTGTGTGGGCCTCGCCTCTTCCAGGCGTACCACGGATATTTCCTCAGCATAACAGTATTAATGGCTACTTTACTTAAACCCAAACTTCTATACTTTAACGTGAGTGAAAAGTTGTAGCCAGAACTTCAACTTTTACTTTTAAAACACGAGTAGCTGTACTTCTAATTCAGTGAATGATGTGTGTACTTTTGTATCTCTGACTATACAATATTATATGAACTATTGAGGGCCAATTGGAAAAAAAACATAACTGGTTGATGATTTTTTCATCCCCCTCAAAAACATATTTCTCATCAACATTTCACTGGTAACCATTGATACAAAACTATCCAACATTCTCCAAAATATATGTCAGCAGGTTGGTAAAATCTTGCCTAATACAGAGGGCTGTGTTTCAAGACCCTGGGGTTGTGTACCGAACCAGGAAAGCTGTCAAAAAAACATAGACAAACCTGGTCTGTTTGTTGTACACCGCTTGCAGGTGAATGAATGTAAACAGCTCCCAATTTCTGTAGCATGACGTGTAGGATCTGAAAGCTGAAAGCTGGAGTTTGGGGATGTCTGGCAAAGTCAAGGTAATCTGCTTTTTTTTCTCCTGTTTTATTGCCAACCCAGAAATCATTCTGCTCAGTGTAGATAGTGGTGGGTTTCAGTGAGCTGAATGCCCTGAACATCACCTCTTATAAAGCTGGCCAATTTGGGGTACCTTGTATAATGGAGAGCAGTGGAAGTAAGAGTTTCAGGGTCCGGGTTTGGGATTAACTGGGATTTGGAGTGGTATTGAATCTGTGCATGGGTCTGGGCTCTGCATTTGGAATGTCTGTAAATTTGCTTGTGGTTGCCAGATTGGGGTTGAGATGGTTTAGCAAGATATTGGGATTGTTTAAATCATGGTCTGGGTTTGCTCCTGTTCTTCAAACAAATCCCAAATCACGGGGAATGTAACTGCACCTAGTTTGAAATCATCCTCAGGTAAATTATTGAGAAATATTAAAGAAACATGTAATGTTCCCAAAATCAATGGCACATAATAGCACAAAATGCAGTCTGGAATATGACACCAGTTGATGTTCCTTTTGGGTTCAAACGATGCCCATTAATTCAATTCAATTCTTTTTTTTTGTAGAGCACTTTCAACAGTGACCATTGTTTCAAAGAAGCTTTACAGAGATAAAGAGGTTATAAAGTTCTAAAAAACAATTTATAAGTGTAGTGCCTTTAAGTTTGTTCCTTATAATGTTAGCCCCAATGAGCGAGACAGTGGCATCTGTGGTAAAGGAAATGAGGAAGAAATATTGAGAGGAATCAGACTCAAAAGGGAACCCATCCTCATCCTTAACACTAAATGTCCAATCATTAGTTTCGCTTTATTAAGACTTTAAGGTCGACTGGGACACTACTAGCTATACAAAAAAATTGATATTTTATTATTTATTTTCTATCATTTTATTTGCTAATTGTCCATTTACAGATGCAAGACTCAGTTTTGCAACATTAAAAAGTGTGACCAGCTTATGTTTTTGAAAAGTTTACTGTTTCTCAATAGGACTACATGGTGAAGAAATCTGTAAAAAATTTAGAGTCGAAGGCAGCTTGATAATATTTATACATCAAAACTTAAACAGAAAGCTCAAGTTGTTACCTTCAATAATCTGATGATGCCGATAAAAAGTAGAGACAAGAGCTAAAATTGGGAACCAAAAACACAGAAAAATACCTGGTCCAACATTGAGACAACTGAAGTCTGTCGACTGTTAGCAAAAGTATGGCATCTAACCAGGCGGACATTCTGGCAGCATCCCAAAGTATCATGCCACATATACGCTGCTACATTACCCACCAAACTCCGAATATTTTGAACATTTTGTTGTGTCGTTACAATAAAGATCGAAAAGATAAAAAGATCTTAAGTGCCCCCTTGGGGACTAAGAAGGCAAAGTAATGGATAGTGTGTTAGAGAAGTGAAGAAAAGAGTGCAGGCAGGGTGGAGTGGGTGGAGAAGAGTGATAGCAGGAGTGATTAGTGATAGAAGAGTATCTGTGAGAGTGAAAGGGAAAGTTTATAGGACTGTGGTGAGACCTGAGATGTTGTATGGATTAGAGACAGTGGCATTGAGTAAAAGACAGGAGGTGGAGCTGGAGGTAGCAGAGCTGAAGATGTTGAGGTTTTCGTTGGGAGTGACGAGGATGGACAAGATTAGAAATGAGTTTATTAGAGGGACAGCGCATGTAGGACGTTTTGTAAACAAGGTGAGGGAGGTGAGATTGAGATGGTTTGGACATGTGCAGAGGAGGGACATAGGGTATATCAGTAGGAGAATGCTGAGGATGGAGCCACCAGGAAGGAGGAAAAGAGGAAGACCAAGGAGGAGGTTTATGGATGTGGTGAAGGAAGACATGCAGGTAATTGGTTTGAAAGAGGCAGATGTAGAGGACAGGGTGGTATGGAGACGGATGATCAGCGGTGGTGCCCCCTAGTGGGAGAAACCAAAAGAAGAAGAAAAACATATATAGTATATCTTTTGCTTAGGTGTGCACACACATTTTGTCTCTATAAGCTGAAATGAGCAGCTCAATCTTTGTTCTTGACATTTAGAAAGTAGTGTGACTCATGTGGAAGGGCTGGTTACCAGCAGGTGTCTATTATTTCTGTAAAGTGGGTGAAATAACTGTTCATTACACCCTTAGGTATCACACAGTACTCCTTCTTCTCCCCTTATTAACAAGAGCATTTCTAGAGAGAATGAACCCAATAATGAGATAACAATAACACATCAAATCAGAGCTTAGCTGCTTTGCACAAAATCAAGACTATAGTAATTAGGGCTAGTGTAATTGCTGAGCAGCTCAGGTGTGTGGTTTTACATCTCCACACGAACAACTCGTGTTTCTCATTCTCTTGATTAAACCATTCAGGTTTGTTGTTCATTTCCACGCTCAGTCGGAGAGATAATTGCCGTAGCTCTCCGCTGTGTCCTCGGCTATCACACAAATGTAGCGCTCTTCCATGTTTACAGTTTAAACAGCCGTGTATCGTTCGGGGACGAGAAAGAGAGCGCCGTCTGACCATTTTACGCTCTTTTATTTTACCGCATCCATCAGTGCATACAGTCTTTTCACAACTATGACTCGCCTCATTGAACACGCCGATCGGGATTGGGCTACGTTGATTTTATTAGCGCTCCCTTTTATTAGCGCTTCCCTTTGTGGCTAATTGGTAGCACAGTACATTAACCGACTCTCCATAAAAGAGACTTGAAAAACTACATCTTTGCCTTCAAGGACGCCGTTGTAAAATCATGCCGTTACATTCTTTCAGATTTCATTTAAAATTCTTCCAGTTTTTCCTTATCGAAATGTCCTTCCAGACTTCTGTATCTCTGGATACAAGTCCCAGCTCCTCCTTAGGGTCTTCTGTCCTTGGGGTGGGACAAGACCAGTACAGCTGTTACAGTAGCAGGAATCCAGGACAAATCCAATTCAAACGGGAGTCTTGAATCCTTTTGGACCAGTGTCATTCTAATTCTTAAGGTTCATCTAGTTATTGTAATTGGAATTGTTGTCTATTTATTTTTAATTTAGAGACATTTTATCCAGCAATTCAATTATACTGAATAAAATTATTTTGTATTATTGTAGAAGGTGGTAGATCAGTGATTGAGTCATTGGACTTTGCATATGAGGGTCATGAGTTCAAATCCCAGCCTCGCCAAGCTGCCACTCCTGGGCCCCTGTGAAAGGCTTTTAATCCCATAGCTGCTCAGTTGTATGAATAATAATAGTCTTTATTTTGTCACATATACACATTACAGCACAGTGAATTTCTTTCTTTGCATATGCCGGCTTGCTTGGAACCTGGGGTCAGAGCACAGGGTCAGCCATGGAACAGCGCCCCTGGAGCACAGAGGGTTAAGGGCCTTGCTCAAGGGCCCAACAGTGGGATATTTGCGATACCGGGGCTTGAACCCTTGATTTTGTGATCAGTAACCCAGCACCCTAACCACGATAATAAGAATGGGATAAATATAAGAGATAAAAGTTGTGCTGCATAAGAATAGTATAGCCATTATTTATCTCATATACATTACAGCACAGTGAAATTCTTTTCTTCGCATATCCCAACTTGTTCGGAAGCTGGGGTCAGAAAACAGGGTCAGAGCATGGGGTGAGCCATGATACAGCGCCCCTGGAGATAAGAGCATCTGCCAAATGCCATAAAAGCGAATGTAAATAATATGTGCAGAATATACAAATGCACATTATATATAAAAAGACATTTGTCTTCTACATTATATATTATTTAGTATTAGCTATTTGAAATCCAATTGCATCCTAATATTATGAAAACACATTTAAGGTCTTGCTTGTTGTTTATTCATTCAAATTGATTGTCATAATTCACTTCAATGTTATTTCTATATATGGAACTGGTAGCGTACTGGATAAAGCTCTTGATTACTGATTAGAAGGTCAGAGGATGCAGGCGTCCAGGTGAGGACTAAGGAGTTTTTAACCCTCTCTGCACTAGGGGTGCTGTAACATGGCTGACCCTGTGATCTGACCCCTGCTTCCTAAAGTTAGTCGCCATTTTCTGTTATAATAACCTATTGAACACCTTCGGAATGAATGTGAACGCTGACTGCACCCCAAAATCTCTTCACCTCGACTACATCAGTACCTGACTTTACTTACTGTATACCCTGGTGAAACTGAAACTGTGAAAATATAAAGCATTTCCCGAGGTGACAAGAGCAAGAATGACAACAAGTTCCATTTTATTTTTCTTGTGCTGAATAGCCAATTGGATACTTTTTTTCACCAAGGAGCTCTGCCGCTGATTCGACATGCAGAATCGTCTGAAAAACAGCAGATGCCATCTGACAAGAGGACCGAGGCTCAAAAACTTGATGTGTCCATTACTTCAAGTTCTTATAATTTGTTCTTAATCTAACCTTGAATATTTTATTGGTAAATATGATGCTGCTTCTAGCGAGAGAATGGGAAGAACATTTGGAGAGAAAATGAGAGGAAACTTTCAGAACTGTATTGTTAGCAAGTCAACCAGCTGTAGTTTAAGCTACAGGTAGGCATAGGGACCGAAACCTGGTAACCTGGTTTTTGTATCACATCTTATTAATTAACTTTAGATTTTCTGATATGAAGGGAGAAAAAAAATTGGCTAAACATATCAGCCAAAAAAGGATTCATCCTATATAGACATTCGGCTGACCCGATGTCTAAAGATCGGGATCGGCCAGAGAAAAACCTGTATCGTTTAAACTCTAGATATTTCTACACAAATCCAGATCCTAATGCTACACCGATCCTGTCACGGAATCCAATAGATATTATGACGTTGCTCTTTGGGTGGTTTAGCTACTGAATGCTAAACGGCCGAGCGTTCGTCTGCGGCTCATCTAGCTTACAATCGTTCAGGATTCCATCCATAGAACAATCAGTCCTTGGGGTATAAAGCATCTGCAATCATGGTGCAATCATGGATCGCCTACAAAGTGTGTGGAGCAGTTACGTTAAAGAGGCAACAAAATAGGCTTCATTGGTTTATATGTATGTACTTCATTTTGTCCTCAAATGGCAATCTATCTATTTTATTGTCTTTATTTACGGCTAAACGACGGTGCGATATTTCGGGGTCCCAGAACTCTCAGAAGGTGACACTGGAGTAAAAATGCTACTCTTTACTCGAGCCCAAATTGTGTGTAAGTTCTCACCAAAATTCTGATAAGTGCTAAAAATACCAGAGGTCCGAGTCCCTTCAATATTCAAGTCCTCATTATTCCCTCTGAGTCTCAGAGAGAGCACACTTGCCTTCACCGTCTTTTTTCGACCCATCTTTCGCTAGCGTTCGTGTAATAGGGGAGAAACAGCAGGGAGGCAGCATGAGCAGAGTCAATGCGAGAGTAATCAGAGGGATTAGGATGAGGATGGAAGAGGAACATGGTGTAATTCAGGTGATAAAAGCGTGTATACAGCAGGATCCTCCCAATTACCTTCTGCACCTTCTCGGCTCTTCCTTTTACAGCAAAATGATTCCATCAGATACCAGTGTCCTCTTTT
Organism: Silurus aristotelis; assembly: GCF_946808225.1. NCBI lineage: Eukaryota > Metazoa > Chordata > Actinopteri > Siluriformes > Siluridae > Silurus > Silurus aristotelis. The sequence goes on from NC_139574.1 coordinate 2,807,839, forward strand.
CAGGACATAAAAGGAAATAAAGAGAAAAAGGGATGTTCGAAAATATATAGGGAGGTGGAGTTTCGAAAAAGTGGAATGAAGAAGTTAAGAGACACAACGATGGCACTTCTGATTTTTCATTAAATGTGACAGTTAAGTGTTAATGAGCAGAACATGCAGAGAGAACACCTAACCAACGAAAAATGCTTTGTCTGAAGATTCTGCGAACGAGTAAGTATGGGATTTCTAAATCAAATCAAGGCAGGGATCAGATGCACTAAATGTGATCTTGGGTCACGACTTAAATGTGGGTCTTGTAGGAGATCGTGAGGTCGAGGCTTTTCCTGCCTCAGGTGAACCTTGTGTAATTATTGGAACTGAAAACATTTGCTCATGTCCTGTAGCTGTGACATCTGAGACACAAGGTCAGGTCAATTCCCAACACATCCACCAAACACTGCTACAAAATATCATGTCTCAGATGGATCAAAGCTCATGCACACAGAAAGGAGAACCTACACCTGTAAAAGAAGCTCTCTCAGATGCTCTCATAACGATCTCATTCATACAACTGGGTTAAGGGTTCCTCAAGGGCCCAGGAGTGTCATCTAAGTGGTGCTGGAATTTGAAGACTTTCCGTGCTTTCGTTTCCCTTATTTACTGTTAGGAAGTAACAAACAATAGGCAGGTTTCTGACAATTTACTTACATCACACTTCAGTCCATGATCTTCTTCAAATTCAATCGAAAACAAATTGCAGGCACAGCCCCGAACCTGACCCAGAATTTCACCAATGTCTAGACTGATCCTAAACCCAGAAAAATAAAAATCCAATCAAAACTTATACCAGTACTATTAACAAACCCAAACCAGAGTTTAGAAACACTGTGGTTTGACCAAATCAACTCCAGATTTTCGACACTTCAATTTATACTCCAAACCCTAGGACTAGGATTCATATTCAATTCATACACCAAACCTAACAAGATGATCACAGATTTGCATTTCTGGCATTTGGCAGATGCCTTTATCCAGACCAACTTACAATTCTATCATTTATCTAATTTATACAACTGGGCTGTTTAGGGACTTGCTAAAAGGCCACAAGTGTCAGTTGGTTCCTCTCAAGATTTCTTACTCATATCATCTCAGGGAGGTTTTTTTTCACCATCAGGCTATGGCATTGATTTATTGTATTCATAATCTATGTATTTCTCTAAAGCTGTTTTGGGAGAATATTTTTTGTTAAAAGTGCTATACAAATAACGTTAAAACAAATAAAATGACCACCAGTTTGGAATGAACCAATCAGAACCAATGTTTAAATCCCATAAATCCTTCAGAATCCACTCAAACCTTAAAAACGGTATTCATCCTGAGCTCTAGGTCTTTATGAAGTTTTCTCTAAATAAAAACCAATTACTGCAGCTGAGTGTGTTCTCCACATACAAAACAGATAAAGATCCACGACATCACTCAACTCAAGAACCATGAAGGATGGATTTAGACTGTAATTAATAGAAACAGTCAGATGGCTTAGAGCTACAGTGGCCATAAACAAGTTTGCATTCAAGTGTCCATGAAAAAAACAGTTGATAACCTCAATAATGATGAGGATGGGTTTCATTTTGAGTTCTGGTTTCTCACTGAAAAAAAACATGATTGATTCTTTTTTATTGCAAAAAAATAAAAAACAGAAACAAAGTCATACAGGAAATATAACAAATTAATTGAGTGGAGTTTAGACAAAAACTGAAACCAATAAATAAACACATTATGCATTCAGCCTTTACCATCGTCTCTTACCCACCTGTTAACTACGTCTCTTACTCCCTTCTTACCCACATCTCTTACCCCCCTCTTATCCACATCTCTTACTCCATTCTTACCCACATCTCTTACTCCATTCTCACCCATGTCTTTTACCCCCTTCTTACCCACATCTCTTACTCCCCTCTTACCCACATCTCTTACCCCCCTCTTACCCATGTCTCTTACCCTCCTCTTACCCACATCTCTTACCCCCTCTTACCCACATCTCTTACTCCATTCTCACCCATGTCTTTTACCCCCTTCTTACCCACATCTCTTACTCCCCTCTTACCCACATCTCTTACCCCCCTCTTACCCATGTCTCTTACCCTCCTCTTACCCACATCTCTTACCCCCTCTTACCCACATCTCTTACTCCATTCTTACCCATGTCTCTTACCCCCTTCTTACATATGTTTCTTACCCCCTTCTTACCCACATCTATTACCCATGTCTCTCACTTCCTTCTTACCCACATCTCTTACCCCCTTCTTACCCCAGACTCTTAGCCCCCTCTTACCCATGTCTCTTACCCCCTTCTTACCCGCATCTATTATCCCTCCCCTTTACCCACATTTTTACCCTTCACTTGTTCAGCTTCATGTCTCTATTAGATTTTGTCTCATTTGTCCGTCTCTTTGGATAAAAAGATGTCTGCTGAATGAACATATATAAATGCAAATCAAGTTCACACCACAGGTCTCATTTTGATTCCCATCCTCAGGCATCGCTCCCAGCCGAGCTACTCTAAAGCTCAACGATGTTTAACAGTGACTCGACACTCCAGCTGAGTGAAGAAGTTCCGCAGTCTGCTATCAACATCTAATGCACTACTGTCAGAGCTGCTGTTATGGAAACTAATTCAACACCTACTGACCAATGACAATCCAGAACTCAGCAGCACTGTGGTATAAACAGTAAAACTGATATACCTCAACCTGCAGTGATGTCCCATGAGATTCAAACCCGTGTCTCTAATGGACCTAACATCTCGCAATACATTGCAATCTCAATGCACTGCACACACACACACACACACACACACACACACACACACACACACACACACACACACACACACAAAAATAACCCTACTAAATTCTGCCTCCATCTGGCTTCTCAGTCACTGAAGCCCATACCTCTAGCTCCCTAAGGATTCTGTTTTGGGTTTCTCCTACTTCTCTCTTTTTTCTCTTTCTATCTCTTTGTTAGCTTCCTTCTTCCCTCTCTTCATCAAACATGCAGTTTGGAGGCTGGTATACATTTGCAAAAAAAAAAAAAAAAAAAACACAGTCCAAAACAACCAAAAAACACACAGATATTAGAAAATCAGTAGTCCAATCTACAACACATTTTTTAACGCCAATTGCTCTTTCAACATTACAAATAAACACGATAATAAATAACTCTGAATAAATCAGCAGGGTATAAGTCATATTTTGCATTCCATGTGATACCATTCGGGATTTGAAATGCCCCAGGCAGTCCTGGTCTAAAGACTGGTGCTGGCCTCGATCATCTACATATTGCATGGACAGGCAATTAATACTGGTTTCTCATTTATTTATGTTCTCCATACAGAGATTAAACTGCCCCAAAACACAGTTGGACCGTTCCATCTACATGAATTCTGTGCATATATTTGCATATTTAACTACACTTGCAATTTGCACAGTTGCTACTTGTTGCTATCTGATTGGCATTGACATGAAATACTGTTCAAATGCTGGTAATAACAAGGTGATATAAAAATGTTTAGAGACTAATGGCGTTACTGGTGCTATTCTGACCACGTGCTTTACCACGTCTGCGATTTTATCACTGGCAGCAAGTTACAACAAAGAAAGAATGTGGAATTTTGCCTGGAACTGAACAAATCTGCCGGAGAGATGTTTGACATGACGTACGTTTGACATACGCCGAAGCTGCATCAAATTGTTTGAGGTGTTTTGAGTGGAAAAGCGGAAGAATGTCACTGGAAGACAACGAGAGATCAGGAAGACCTTCAACAAATCAAACCCCCAAAAACGTCTAAATTGTTCGCCAACTTGTGCATGATGATATTTGAAGAACAATCCACGTGGTCTCACATCCTCACCCAACCCACTCACCAGATTTGCCTCCTGCAGACTTCACTTTCTTTCCAAAGATCTCAAAGTTTTCCGTTTTGACACCGCTACAGAGATACAGGGCGAATTGCAGAAGACAAGCTTTGAAAAGAAGACTTCCAGGACACATTCCAGAAGTGGCAGATATTGTGTAAATAAAGTACTTTCTTGTAAACAGAGCTTCATACCACCTCGTAGTTATATGGAAAATAGTCATCCAGAAAAGGAAAGACGTGGCCAAGCCGGGAAATGAAAACACACTGAGAACAAATGCCTGACAGGAGGATGAGAAACTGCCCTACAGGACACACTCCTTCACCTTGAACATCAGCAACAAGAGATAAATGCCATCAGACATGACCAAATGCTGAACACACAAGGGCAGGAGACAAGAGCAATCACAGGTAAATTGCAGAGGCGAAGACGTCGAGACACAGGACATGTCCCCTGTCAGGGTTCAGACTCCCTGATAAAATACACAGGGGACACTCTGAGTGCAGTGCAAAGGCAAATCACAGGATATATTATGTCCTAATATGTGATCTTTCTATTGTAACAAGTAATTGTGGGGGATGTGTATAGCTGATGCTTCACTCGAAAAAAAAAAAAAAAAGTGGAATCATTAATGTGATGAAGGTTTTTTTTGTGAGAAGATGTTTATTGATCATAGGCAGAAGGAGCCTTCATTGTCAGGGTCAAAAGTTTTATGACACCCGGCTTCTCCAATCATATTTGGTTCTTTCCCAAACTGTTACAACAAAGCTGAAGGCACTTTTAAACTCTTTTGCACCACTTGAACTAGGAGACCCAAACCTGTTTCAGCATGACAAGACAAGCCCTGTGCAAAAAGCCAGCTCCATGAAGACCTGCTTTAGATGAGTTTAATATGATGGAAGATCTCCTGCTACAGAGCTCCAACCCTACTGAGATAAATCTGAATGCTGGCTGAACCCCCAGGCCTCCTCACCTTACCTACATCACTACTGAATGAAGACTAAATGTGGAATTAGATGTTCTAAAAAACTATTTTAATCCCAGTCTTATGGTCAGGTGCCTACAAATGGGCCCACCAGTCACCATGGCTTGCTTATCAGGGATAAACAGTGGTGGGTGGTCAGGGGCAGCAAATCCTTCTCTGCTGGCCTAAACACTCAGAAGCACTGACCTACATTTACAAGTTAAATTCTAATATTTGTTTAATGAAATTGTCTTAAGAATAAACTGTTGGGAATAAATTATCATTCTGTAGCGTTTCTCTCGGCTGCACTGCTTCCAGTACGTGTATGTGGATGTTAGATTTTTTGTCCAATCAGATTTCAGCCTCTATGTGCTGCCATGTCAATCTAATCTGCCCAGGGCCTTCAAAGTCTGTACTGCTGGCCTTTTTACTATAAAGAATATTAGCACTGGGTCTGTTCCTTTAACCAATCGGATTTCATATTCTCCTCACAGAGCAGCTCGCTGGCCCAGAATAGCGTCAGCATTTTTCCGTCCTCTGATTGGTCGGTCAAAGGGAAAGTCAGAGGTTGGTCAGAGTTTCACTCTCCCATACAAGTGTGTAGCTCTGCACACATTAATACATCTAAGATATACTTTTTTATGCCTACGGAGGAAGAGAAATTGATTTGGTCTTGGACATACTTAAAAATAGATTTTGAAGAAAAGCTAGACATGGTGAGGAGGTCACCAACCCCGAAGCTAGCTAGCGTGTCTCAGCTTGGGAAAGGGTTTGTTCTCCACTTCCAGACCAGTGAATATGAGCAGTACCACTGGATTACAGCCTCTGGCGGGCGCTGCACATTATGAGTCTGTATCTCTGGTGAGTAGGTTGTATTTTATTTACATTTTTTATGTTTTTGTCATGTTATTAGACAAATATTTATTCTAAACTGCACCAGATGTTGTAGGTGCACAGTTGTGGTTGTAGTGTAGAGGTTTGGAGTCTTAACTGAGTTTCTTGCTTTAGTAAAATTATATTTACCCTTCATATGTGAAATGTTTAGTTGTCTGTAATGCCACATGTTGTTATATTGCGTTTTTGTATTGTATTGATGGTTTCTATTATTGCAACGTGATGGTGGTGGTATTAAGAGGTGGATTAAGTCGGGGACATCTCCACTAAAGGCCTATATATATATATATATATATATATATATATATATATATATACAGTGGGTACGGAAAGTATTCAGACCCCCTTAAATTTTTCACTCTTTTTTATTTTGCAGCCATTTGCTAAAATTATTTAAGTTCATTTCTTTTCCTCATTAATGCACACATAGCACCCTATATTGACAGAAAAACACAGAATTGTTGACACTGTTGCAGATTTATTAAAAAAGAAAAACTAAAATATCACATGGTCCTAAGTATTCAGACCCTTTGCTCAGTATTTAGTAGAAGCCCCCTTTTGATCTAATACAGCCATGAGTCTTTTTGGGAAGGATGCAACAAATTTTTCACACCTGGATTCAGGGATCCTCTGCCATTCCTCCTTGCAGATCCTCTCCAGTTCTGTCAGGTTGGACGGTAAACGTTGGTGGACAGCTATTTTTAGGTCTCTCCAGAGATGCTCAATTGGGTTTAAGTCATTGCTCTGGCTGGGCCATTCAAGAACAGTCACAGAGTTGTTGTGAAGCCACTCCATTGTTATTTTAGCTGTGTGCTTAGGGTCATTGTCTTGTTGGAAGGTAAACCTTCAGCCCAGTCTGAGGTCCAAAGCACTCTGGAGAAGGTTTTCGTCCAGGATATCCCTGTGCTTGGCCGCATTCATCTTTCCCTTGATTGCAACCAGTCGTCCTGTCCCTGCAGCTGAAAAACACCCCCACAGCATGATGCTGCCACCACCATGCTTCATTGTTGAGACTGTACTGGACAGGTGATGAGCAGTGCCTGGTTTTCTCCACACATACCGCTTAGAATTAAGGCCAAAAAGTTCTAACTTGGTCTCATCAGACCAGAGAATCTTATTTCTCACCATCTTGGAGAACTCCATGCAGGTTTTCATGTGTCCTGCACTGAGGAGAGGCTTCCGTCGGGCCACTCTGCTATAAAGCCCCACTGGTGAAGGGCTGCAGTGATGGTTGACTTTCTACAACTTTCTCCCATCTCCCGACTGCATCTCTGGAGCTCAGCCACAGTGATCTTTGGGTTCTTCTTTACCTCTCTCACCAAGGCTCTTCTCCCCCGATAGCTCAGTTTGGCCGGTCGGCCAGCTCTAGGAATGGTTCTGGTCGTCCCAAACGTCTTCCATTTGAGGATTATGGAGGCCACTGTGCTCTTAGGAACCTTAAGTGCAGCAAAAGGTTTTTTTGGAACCTTGGCCAGATCTGTGCCTTGCCACAATTCTGTCTCTGAGCTCTTCAGGCAGTTCCTTTGACCTTAATGATTCTCATTTGCTCTGACATGCATTGTGATCTGAAAGGTCTTATATAAACAGGTGTGTGGCTTTCCTAATTAAGTCCAATCAGTATAATCAAAAATTTCTGGACTCAAATGAAGGTGTAGAACCATCTCAAGGATGATCAGAAGAAATGGAGAGCACCTGAGTTAAATATATGAGTGCCACAGCAAAGGGTCTGAATACTTAGGACCAAGTGATATTTCAGTTTTTCTTTTTTAATAAATCTGCAAAAAGGTCAACAATTCTGTGTTTTTCTGTCAGTATGGGGTGCTATGTGTACATTCATGAGGAAGAAGAATGAACTTAAATGATTTTAGCAAATGGCTGCAATATAACAAAAAGTGAAAAATTTAAGGGGGTCTGAATACTTTCCGTACCCACTGTATATATATATATATATATATATACATAAAGCATAGGAAAGGGGTTAAGATGTTGAATGACGGATTAGTAGGGTGTGAGGTCAAATCTCAGCACAAAAGCTGGCACTGATTGGCCCTCGAGCAAGGCCCCTAACCCTCAACTGCTCAGTTGGATGCACTTGATAACTGTATGGATAAAAAGAAAAGAATGGATTAAACAATGAAATGCAAAGAAATATTAGGTTTAACATTAAATTGCTGCAGTATGGAAGAAATAAAAACAAATGAATATGTTGTTACAGATAAATAATAAGTAACTCCACTTTATCATAGATTTTCCCAAAGTGGCCCCCGGACTGCATTTTATTTCTCGCTCATAACGTTATAATGAGATTGCATGTAATACTATTAATTCCGGAAAGTATTTCTGTGGTTCGTTCTCAATAAAAAAAAAAAAAAGCAAGTAATAGAATGTTTGAGGGCTTTGTTTGTGTTATATAAAATGTAAATATCAGCGGTGCTGTGTGAGAACCGTGGATAAGTGAGTTCCTTTCCAATCATCTAAAACCTTTTCCGTCTAGAGTTTATTTCCTGTGCAGACGTCTCAGTGGCGTGTTACACTCGTTCGGGCTTTAACCCAGTTGAGGGCAAGGTGCCCTGCCATGATATGACTTCAGTTCTAGTTTTCACTTCCATTATGGGGTCAAAACAACTGTGCAGGCAGAACCAAGGTGTGGAAATGAGCTGCTAGTGCCACCGCTTCTGGAGAAATAACAACAGCCCTCCCACGAGGAAAAAACCTGAAGAGAGCAGTGAAAAAAGAGAGAAAGAGAGATGGAGCTAGTGAAGGAAGACTAATGACCCGAGGATGTGAGCTTCGGGGGAGGCTTGAGAAGTCAGGAGGACACATTGTGAGGTCAGACTCAAAGTACACACAAAGCAGACTTGTGAGAAAAAAAGAAGGTGTAAATGATAGGAGAGGAGGACAGGGCAATCTGGCAGGTCTGAGCACAAGGGTTTGAATTTATCTCCTGCTTCACATCTTCAAATAAAGTCTTTCAGCATGAAGGAGCACAGGAGCAAGTTCGACAGCAGTCAGGAGATCACGTCTCCTCTATCAGTCCACTTGAAGAAAAGGGACAGATGTCTTAGAGCACCAACGATCCACAGAGAAAAGTTCTCAGGATGCTGCTTTGTTGAAAACTCCAAGCCAGGAAATACAAGAAACCAGGATTTAGTGATTTACAGACACCAGGAGTAACAACGACACACAAGCCTTCTACCACTGATCCCTCGTTCCTCTACCACTGATCCCTCCATCCTCTACCACTGATCCATCCATCCATCCTCTACCACTAATCGCTCTATCCTCTCCCACTGATCCCTCTATCCTCTACCACAGATCCATCTATCCTCTCCCACTGATCCCTCTATCCTCTACCACTGATCCCTCCATCCTCTACCACTGATCCATCCATCCTCTCCCACTGATCCCTCTATGATCTCCCACTGATCCATCCATCCTCTCCCACTGATCCCTCTATGATCTCCCACTGATCCATTCATCCTCTACCACTGATCCCTCCATCCTTTACCACTAATCCCTCTATCCTCTCTCACTGATCCCTTTATCTTTTACCACTAATCCCTCTATCTTTTACCACTGCAGCACTGATCCCTCCATCCTCTACCACTGATCCCTCTATTCTCTACCACTGATCCATTCATCCTCTACCACTGATCCCTTTATCATCTACCACTGCACCACTGATCCCTCCATCCTCCCTCTACCACTGATCCCTCTATTCTATCCCACTGATCCCTCTATCATCTTCCACTGCACCACTGATCCCTCTATCCTCTACCACTGATCCTTCCATCCTCTACCACTGATCCCTTTATCCTCTACCACTGCACCACTGATCCCTCCATCCTCCCTCTACCACTGATCCTTCTATTCTATCCCACTGATCCCTCTATCCTCTTCCACTGCACCACTGATCCCTCTATCCTCTACCACTGATCCTTTCATCCTCTACCACTGATTCCGCATTCCTCTATGACTGTACCACTGATCCCTTTATCCTCTACCACTGATCCCTCAATCCACTACCACTGATCCCTCATTCCTCTATGACTGCACCACTGATCCCTCTTTTCTCTACCAATGCTCCCTCCATTTTCTCCCACTATTTGACAGGTCTGCTGTGATTGCTGATAATTTATTCAGGACTGAGGAGGATGGACAGGATTAAAAATGACTTTATTAGAAGGACTGTGCAGTTAAGATGTTTTGAAGACAAGGTGAGAATGCTGAGGATGCTGAGGATGGAGCTGCCAGGCAGGAGGAAAAGAGGAAGGCAAAGAAGAAGGTTCAAGAAGCGGGTGTTTGAAAGAGAGAGAAGAGGAACCCCCAATGGAAGCAAGCAAAAGAAGAAGAAAAAGGAGAAGAAGGAGGAGGCTCAGTACTTATGTGACTTTAATGCTTGAAAAAAGGTGTGAGATGTGTGTCATGTTGCCATACAGAGTGGCCACTGCTCCATACTGTATTATCTGTGCTTCTCTTCACAGGATCTATTCAGAGTAATGGATTCACTTTATGAAGAATTTATGAACAACCATTAAATATTGCCCTGGAACTAGAATAACAAGAAAAAAAAAACTAGGTAAAAATCTTAATAAATGATGATTCAGCATTTTTTTTTTATTTAAAAGTCTTTATATATGCAAACTTGTGTACAATTTTACAGCACACACACATACTGCTCATAAAAGAGTCTTTATTCTCACTTTACAAAGTAAAAAAAAACCCCGTCCTGTTCGCTGTAGTTTCTTTGGTATTTTTAACCTGTTTCTGTATCTCACTGTTCATCTGCTGTTGCACTGCCTGTGCTGTTTGCTGATCTAAAAAAACATTTTTCTTACTCTGCTTTTGATTCATGTTTTGGATTTTTCTGCCTTTGATGCATTATAGCCGTCTGACTGCATTAGCGTCCGTCTGAGGTGAGGCATCGCTACATGATCTTTCCACCTCTACAGGCCTCCAATAATCCTTAGATTTGAAGGTGCTTTTTTTGAGTTCATATTAATGTAATGTCTTAAATAATTTATATATATTTTGTTAAACACACACACATAAAAACACACACACCCACACACACATGTTTATACACACATCTGTGTTACTCAAATGGGATCTAAAAAATGTAAATTGTTAATTGTAAATGTTATTTTAATTGTCCAATGTATTTAATTTTATTTAGTCTACTTAATGTGTGCCAATTTAATCAATATAAATAAAAAGTGTGTTAGATTAAATTATGTCTATTTTATTTTATATATTTTATATTTATGAAATCAAATATTATGAAATGCATATATATATATATATAATTTTTTATTATTATTATTTATTATTTATTATTTTTTATTGATAAATTTTTTTTTGTAAGAAAGAAAATCCTTATATCCCAGTGATACAGTTGAGCAGTTAAGTGTTAAAGGCCCACTAGTGTCAGCTGCTTGGTGCTGGGACTGGAACCCATGACCTTCAAATCAGAATCTCAACATCTTATCCACTTTGCTTGAGGGTCAAACAGTGGCAACTTGGTGGTGCTGGGATTCAAACTCATGTGCAACCACTAAGCTCTCATTTCCCTTGTTAATTACATATAATGAAAAATCATTTCTCTTTCCTAGAAACATGAGCAGACGTTGGACCCCAAAGTAAGATTTGTATTGTGTTGTTGTAGCAGCGTGTTATTGAGAAAGTCGGTTCTCTGAAGCAGGTCACGAAGAGACAATTATGACTTTGACAACGGTTGGGTCGAACTGAAGAATGACTCGAGGTGGCACAAAGACAGGCTCAATAGCAGGACGTGAAAGCAGCAAGGGATAGATTCGCCGTCGTTGCTACGCGTCGACCTGCTCGTTCAAATCGCAGGAAGTAACGAAAGGGAAAGAAAAGCCAAAGTGCTTAATGTGCTAGAAGGTTGTGAGTTTAAAGTCCACAGTGATCCTTAACTGCTTTCATTCTGACTCAGTCATAGATCATTTTAAATAAATGCAACATGGAAATACAATGAACATAAAGGATTCAGAGAAAGAGCTTCACAAACGGCGGGTATTATATGGAAAAGAGAAGTGTTGAAGGAGAGGGAGAAAGGGCAGAGCATAAACGTACAGTAAGCTGGCGGATTGATGGATGGAATCTGTATTCCGACAGAGTTTCAGTGCCGTGTTCAGGCTGCAGGATGGCTCGGGCTGTCTGTTTCAGCGTGTCTGCTTCAGGGCATATCGAACAATCTGCAGTGCTTTTTCTTCCCTCGTGATTTGGAATGTCACTGCTGACCTTACCCAAAATTTATATCATGATATTCTCCCAGGTTGAGGCGATCCTGCTGAAAACCAACCGTGATGAGGGCGGATGGTTTTCCAATAAACTGTATGTCAAAAGTATGTTGACACCTGTCTAAAAGATTAGTGTGTCCCTATTTCTTTTTTATTATATCCTCCACTCTTCTTGGAAGATGTTCCACTAGATTTTGGAGTGTGATTGTGGAGATTCAGCTACAAGGATATTAGGAGGGGGATAATATTTAGCTCAGTGATTAAGCTGTTGGACTTCTGAGGAAAAGGTTGTAAGATTCAATTTCACCACAACCGTCAAAGCCGTTTCACCACAACCTGCCAAATTTTGTAAACGTAAATGGACAGGTGCCCTGGGGTGCAGTCAGCGTTCACATTCATCCCAAAAGTGCTCAATAGGGTTGGAGCTCTATAGCAGGAGATCTTCCACTAAAAGTTATGGAAAACATATCTTCATGGAGCTGGTTTGGGTCTTAAGATTTAAGTGAAGAAATATCGCATGCTACAGCTTTTAAAGAAATTGTATTTACTGTCTACATACATTGTATACATTGTGTGTCTCTGATTTTGTGCAGTTTGTAGAAGAACCTGGTAGGAACTGCAGGGTGCCACAATTCTTTGGCCAGATAGTGCAGCTATAAATATTTCCTCTCCAGACTTTCTTTTACTGTTAAAATTCAGTTTGTTGTGTTACTGAGAAACCACAAAGAAGTGTTACAGACTGTTTTAAAGCACTGACACTGGAGACTCCTTTTTTTTTAACCGTTACAATAATCATCTCCTTTCAGAAAAGACAAAATTTTTAATCCACCTTTATCATCACAAGTCCTTGTGAACAAGTTGTGTAGGATTGCAGCTGAATACTGCTGCTGTATTTGCAACCACTGCTCGTCCCTGGAGTCTTATTCATGGTGATCTGCTTATCCTGAGCGTCCTGGAAACACACTCTGTTACTCAGTTGCTTTATAACCGCACTACCCAATGCAACACAAATGTATGTGTATTTCTCCCTAATGAGCAAGTCTGGGAGCCAAAAAGAAAGTCTGTAGCAAGAAAACCTTTCTTACATGGTATGAGGAAGAAACCTTGAGAGGGGAACCCGAAGGGGAACCCATTCTCATCCTAATAAAATCCACAATACAAACACCAGGGAGTGAGAAATACCATGAGTACAAGTGTGTGATTATGAGTAATGACCTTTCTACAGTCTCATACAGTTATTTTTACAATTGTGCTTTAGCAGTTATACCATACTATAAACCCATGCTAAGTATATCGGTAGAAGAAACATTTAGAGGAACTAAAAAGCTAGACTTTAGGTTTTTTAGAGAGTTTTTTACTCAACGTTTAAAAGCATGCAAGCTTTCCATAATGGTAAATCACGATTAACATCCAAAGGACCAATATCCAGTTTGTAACAGGCACTACGTATCCACGGTCTCCATTACAGGATCCACACAGCGAGTATCCCCTTCCAAGTTTGAGCGATCAGGTTGGTTTAATGAACCAATGTACCTGTAGCTACAACAATAAACATGAAATAATGGTATATTAGTGTTAGCGATCAATAGCACCCCCCAGGAGTGAAATGAGTACGCTATAAAAAGCTTGCTGTCACTGCAAGGGGTAAATAATTCCACGGTTCTGGTGCTCGGATTCGGTTTTGAGAAAGTAGACCCAACAATCTCAAATCGACTTACCTTAAAGAGCCGTTTGACAGTTTCCGCTGTGGAGCGGCGCCGTTGGCGATGGCATTTTGACATCGGCACTGTCGCCGAAGAAGAGTGCTCGAAAAACATCCTGAAGCCGGAACGCTGGCGAGACTGAAACTGGCCTCGGCGAGCTCGCACACCTAAACACTACCCAGCTCTCTGAGCATCATCACTTCTTCAGGGTCTCCCGTTACACGCTAATGGACCAGAGAGACAGGAGGAGGAACTGGAGGGCTCATATGGAGGCCGGTATCATCTTCCTCCTCCAGAATCTGAATTACTGTAGAGGGTTGAGTGATAAACCTGCTTATCACGTTAATGAGTTTAGAGCTCTACTTAATAAGCTTAGAGATAAAGATCTCCACCGAAGCGGAGTCTGGTGCCGGGATTACCCTCGAGCTCTTCCGCAACTCGATATCTGCTTGAACGAGCCAGGGCTTTAAGAGGCAAAGCAAATGTGCTCACGGTTTCTGAGTGGCACTGTCCAGAAGCATCGGGTCCCAACGTGGGGGGATGGAGTTCAAATCCCAATCCATGAGAATGCTGATCTTATATGTTCTCGATACCGGCCATAAAAATAAAAGACCGCATTGTAGTTTTACGATGAGAATGAGATCATTTATTCAAATAATTATTTTCAATGTGAGTGGACACCACTTCCAGGAAGCCATGGATCTTATAGTTGCAAAAGCATCAATAACCAGGTCAGGCACTTAGAAACCGTCTCAGCGTGACAGAAAGTGGTTTCCGTTTAAAAAAAGGCTACCTACATCTCAGAAGGCATTTGAAAATGACACTGCTCTTGTGTTTCCCAGCCAATGCAACTGAAACAAGGTCAGTGCCATATGCACACATTTCTGATTCTCAGTATATGAATTACAGCTTTATAATGACCTGGTTTGGTTGTTCTACCCTCTGTAATCTCTCTCAGGCCAAAACAATCTATAAAATATTTCCCCCTCATTGTGTTCAGGAATCAGAAACTCACAGGATGAAGTAGGTCTTATTGTTAATTCCTCAATATTCAGCTACAGTTAGAGTACAGTGTAATGAAACAACGTTCCTTTGTTTCCTAGAAAACATCAAACCACAGGACAACATCAGACTACACAGGACAACATCAGACTACACAGGACAACATCAGACTACACAGGACTACATCAGACTACACAGGACTACATCAGACTACACAGGACTACATCGGAATACATCATAAGACATTAGACTACACAGAACCAAATCAGATTATATTATTAGATAATATTAGACAACAAATAACAACATCAGACTACACAGGATTACATCAGACTTCATCATCAGATAATATTAAACTACACAGGATTTCATTAGACTAAAGAGGACTACATCAGACTACATCATCAAATAATATTAAACTACACAGAACTACATCAGACTAAAGAGGACTACATCAGACTACATCATCAAATAATATTAAACTACACAGAACTACATCAGACTACATTATCAGAAAATATTAGACTACAAATGACAACATTAGACTACAAAGGACTACATCAGACTACATCATCAGATTATATTAAACTACACAGGACAACATTAGACTACACAGAACTACATCAGACTACATAATCAGATAAAATTAGACTACACAGGACTACATCAGACTACACATGACTACATCAGACTACATCATCAGATAATATTAAACTACACAGGATTTCATTAGACTACACATGACTACATCAGACTAAATCAGATTATATTAGACTACACATGACTACATCAGACTACACAGAACTACATTAGACTACATCATTAGATAATAATAGACTACACATGACTACATCAGACTACATGATCAGATAATATTAGACTACAAATGACAACATCAGACTACATGATCAGATAATATTAGACTACAAATGACAACATCAGACTACATGATCAGATAATATTAGACTACAAATGACAACATTAGACTACACAGGACTACATCAGACTACATCATCAGATAATATTAAACCACACAGGACTACATCAGACTACATTATCAGATAATATTAGACAACAAATAACAACATCAGACTACACAGGACTACATCATAAGATAATATTAGGCTACACAGAACTACATCAGACTACATTATCAGATAATATTAGACTACACAGGACAACATCAAACTACACCATCAGATAATATTAGACTACACAGGACAACATCAGACTACACAGGACTACATCAGACTACACCATCAGATAATATTAGACTACACAGAACTACATCAGACTACATTATCAGATAATATTAGACAACAAATGACAACATCAGACTACTCAGGACTACATCAGACTACATCTCATTAAAATTTTAGACTACAAAGGACAACATCAGACTACACAGGACTACATCAGATTATATTAGACTACACAGGACTTTATCAGACTACAAAGGACTACATCAGACTACATCATCAGATTATATTAGACTACACAAGACTTAATCAGTCTACACAGGACTAGAACAGACTACATCATCAGATATTATTAAACTACACAGCTCAATAGCAGACCTACATGTGTTTTTCTATTCTATTCTATTCTATTATTTTCTATTCTATTCTATTCTATTCTATTCTATTCTATTCTATTCTATTCTATTCTATTCTATTCTATTCTATTATCCTGGCTTTTATATTCAATTATTATTTATTTTTGAATAATGAATATTATTATCGAGCCACTCGGAGCTCACCCACATCGTCTCTGGAGTGTGTTTGGAGTGGGGTGAGGTCATGCACACAGCAAATAGGATTTCCCACGCATCCTCTCACCGCCGTGGTTGGTTAGCATTAGCCACCCACGCTAGCAGCACTCCAGCTCTCCTCAGCTAATTAGAGCTACACAGAAGGATCGTTCAGGATGCGGTGGGGAGGAGGAAAAGGGTCATTCACACATACACACATACATAAATGCTTTAAAATCTACCTTTCCATGTTCCTAAGAACAAAAGCGAAGCAGGACGAGATGACGGAGGCTAACGCCGGAGTGGACGTTCTGGTTACAAATTAAAAAAACTATTCAAATGATGAATAAATATCTATAACTAATGAAGTAATGGAGCAAATGAAAACTGATGATGGAGGCTTGTGCAGTCGAGATGATGGCTAAGATGTGCTGCGTTAGCAAGAATGTGAGGAATGGCAGAACTTATAAATAAAAAAAAGCCACAATGGCATTCCCAGGCTATGAGATATATCTTCTCAAAGTGTGTGTGAATGAGTGTTTTAGCTGCACTAGCGTTTTTTACATCTTCAGTGAAATAGCTGCGATCGATTTTTTCCTTCTTTGATGAAATATAACATGTACACACACACACACACACACACACACACACACACACGTAATACCAAACCAGTATGCTTTATTAATCTAATCCTGCTCTTTATCTGAAGCAGAAATATGAAGGACAATAACCTCACTGGAGATAAAGATGCTTTTTCAACCACATGTGGTTCTTCACCAAACTGTTGCCACAATGTTGGAGGTCCACAATTCTACAGGATGTTTTCAGAAGCGTTAGCTAGAAATCTTTCCTTTCACTAGAAGAACTAGGAGACCCAAACCTTGAAGATCTGCTTCCCACGGGTTGGATTTTGTAAAAGATCTCCTGCTATAGAGCTCCAAAACTATTGAGATGAATTGGAACCCTGACTGTACCCCAGGTCTTCTCACCTCACCTACATCAGTACCTGATTTTACTAACACCCTTGTGCCTGAACATCTGGAGTGGAGGTTAAGAAGCACATAGCTATTTTATGGTCTACAACGTTTGGTCATATTATGTATGCGAGTTCCCTGAATGGTTCTTCTGCCTCAAATGGTACAATTTACCAGTAATACACCACAAATCTGACTCTAAACCATGTCTAGAGGAGTTTCCTGCTCTCTCTCTTTTTAGCTTTTCGCTTATACTGCTGACACCGTGACCACAGAGCCCCGGCTGCTGCAGGGTGGGAATATGTGCCTTATTAATCCCTAATCGATCCGGAAGCATCACTTCCACCCTCACATCTCACACATGCTGAATGATCCTGCCATTCCCTGCACAGCTCTCGGACGCTCTTTATGGCACATCCATGGCTATAAATCGACATTTCTTTCTTGCTTAGCGTGACTTATATGGATTCCGATGTGCTGCATGGTTTCATTCAGTCATTTTATTTTTAAAATGACTGAATGAAATGAGTTCGCATCCAGTTTTGCCAGAACTCAAACAGTTACATAATAGAAACGGGAAAAGTTTCCATGCTATTTTTATGAGACTAAAATGAGGAGTGGGTAGAAGGTGCATGCTCTCTCACTTCTGTCAATCTAAGTGACATTAAGCACATTGTGGGTGTCTTGAAGTTCTTATGAGCTCCACCTTCAACACCGTTCCTACAGCACACTCATATCCTGTCAGTGGATTTTTTTCTTTATTTTGTTTTGGGAGAAAGTTCCAAATCCCCCACAGACTCCATGACCATTAGCACAGTGATCCCACACTCTGGATTGTCCGTTACTTCCTTTAAAACACTGAGGGCGTCACCACAGAGAGCTCCATATACAGAGTGTTGCAGAAGACACAACTGTAGCCCATCAATGATGAGTGATGAAGTAATTCGTTTCTGTATTTAAGTAGTTTCTTCACGTATCGGTACTTTACTGAAGTGTTTCCATTTGGGGAGACTTTTACTCTAACTTCACTGCAATTCAAACTCAAATATTTGACTTTTTACAACATTAAGCGAATTCCTTTTTATTCATGAGGGTAAAAACTTGATTGATTGGCGCTCGGTGCATCTACTGATCACCAACACACAGTTCAGCGTCAGTTCAACATCAAGCAAAACATTTAGAGAGGAATAAATGATGAAAGCTTTTGGGTTCATGATAATTGTAATAGAAATCAGTGTTTGAGTCATTAATATAATTCTATTAATAGATCAGTGTGCTGAGAGTCACATTTAAATCTTTTCACATCAACTGAGGTGATTAAGTAAAGAATCTTGTGGTAAAAATGATAATAGGAACATTATAGTTATAATAAATCATAATATTTTGGATACTTAAATACATTTAAAGGTAAAAACTTTTGTACTTTAACTCAAGTGAAAGTTTAAAGGGACACTTTTACTTTTACTGGAGTCACATTTTACTGAGTGGATCGTTACTGTATCTCAACTACATGGTTTGTGTACTTTGTCCACCACTGCTTGGTGGTAAGATGTTGGACTTCTGATTAAATAGCCATCAGGTCAGTTTCTAAAAAAAAAATCACACCACGCTACCAATGCTGTGGTTATGATCAGGGGTTATGATCAGGGGCAATATGTTTCTTTGCTCACTTTGGCAAATGCCATAAAAATGAAGTAGACTCTCCTACAACAGGCTTAAAGCTGCCAAGATGGATGAAAAGCTACTGTAGCTGAAAACTCAAGCTCACCTTTGTCCAAGGTTGAAGCTTTCAGAATCTTTTGGCCATGAAAACACTAATATGTTTTCGAACCGGACAGATTTTTCTGTCCGGTTCGCTTTTTATCCCCACTGAGACGACGCTTTCAGACAAGGAAATCAATTTTTTGCAATCATTGCCATGACGTTTTGTTCGTAAAAGTTACAAATATGAAAAATGTGAAACAATTGAAAATAAGTGCGGATGCAGAACTTTTCTTAGACAAAGAAGTGATTTTAATATTGATCCGGATCAGTGTAGCCTTAGGAACCAACATCACATGACACCAACCACCCTTAAAAATGTACAGCAAAGACTCGTTCTTTCGAAACATTTAACGGCATTTGGCAGACATCGATATTGAGAGTGGTTTACTGTTTTTATTTAAGTTCTACAGCTGAGCAACTGAGTGTTATGGGCTTTGCTCAAGGGCCCAGCAGTGGTGTTTTGGTGGTGCTGGGATTTAAACCTGTGACTTTCTGATAAGAAGTCCAACATTTGAACCACTGAGCAAACAATTCCCAGCTTTGGAAGCTGTTTTATTAGACATATTTAATCAGCTATTGTTGCGACTGTGACAGTGAAAATAACTGGTAAAACCAAACACCTCTTTATCGACCTGCTAGAACAGAGTACTAGAACTTCCTCAACCCCTAATCTTCATGCTACTGGAAACTTTTTTTTGGAGGTTTCCATTCACATGTTCAACTCCAATCTATTGCTACGCTCTCCTGTCTTAAAACAGGGGGCACAAAAAAGCACTCTCGGTTGTGTTTGATTGACTTCACGTCATGTTCTTTTTAAATATTTTCTGACACCACCATAAACTCATATAGTGCTTATAGGAGAACATCTGAGTTCTTGGGTTTCCTGAGGTTGTGTTTCAGAAGATGTCAGGAATCAAAAAACTAGTTAGAACTCAAGACAGTTTGACATCTCAGACATCTAAAGTACACTATATTGCCAAAAGTATTGGGACCCCGTGACATTTCCTTTCATATGTGGTTCTTCTCCAAACTGTTACCATAAACCTGGGGGCACACAATTGTACGGGACGTCATTGGATGCGATGTAATTAGATTTTGCATTCACTTGAACTTCGAAACTCAAACCTGTTCCAGCAAGGCAATGCCCCTGTGCACAAAGTCTGCTCCATGAAGATCCGCTTTACATGGCTTGGAGTGGAAGATCTCCTGCTAAAGATCTCCAACCTTACCGAACACTTTTTAAATGAATATGAACAATGACTGCACCTTTGACTGGAACATCTTTCCAGCAGAGTGGAGGGAACTAAACGAGCGAATTAAGACTTAAGTGTGAAATACGATACTCAAAAAAGCGAATACCGTACTTATGACAACTTTTCGGCAATATAGTATACGCTAAAATCTGAGCTTGTTAGGAAGTCAGGGTCAGGGTGCAAGTCCAAACCTGGTGTGGTGTCTCTGGAGCAGAAGGGTATAAAGGGTTTCCTCAAGGTTTCACACTGGCAGCTTGGCGGCATCACTTTCTTTCCCTTTATTACTTTTTATTAAAATCTGCTTTTTTGGATTTGGAGGAATGTGTAAAAGTAAAAAATCTGCACACAAAACATCAACTCGCTTCAAGATAAAAAGCGAACTTTGTCATGGTTTACTGAGATCTTGTCTTCCTTCAAGCCGAAGATTTCCACTAGGCTGAGCACAGAACATGCTTGTTTTGTCGTGTAAAGTTTTCACACTCATCGATTCAGCAGCCGGTTTTACGACGCTCCAGAAACCATAATCAGAAAATCTCATGATGGAACCTTGTCATATTTATGATGAAAACATGTCCAGTGATGCGTTATACCATGTTGCCGGTGCTGAATGGTGAGAAATCCAAGCCTTTTCCTGAGTAAACAAATTGTCTGCTCTGCAATAGGGACACAGGGGAGTAGTCTGGAAACACTGCTGCATTCATTCCAAGCAGCAGCAGCAACAACAGCAGCAGCAACAGTAGCAGCGGGGTTACTGTGACATCCGAGGCACGAGACTGAAAACATTTTGCTCTTTTTTCTTAATTCGTGTTCAGGACCGAAGAAGCTGCGAGAGAAGAGCTCGCACTTTTCTCTCATCTTTACGTCTTCCGCTGACTTTCCCTGACCTCGGCCTGCCTTGTTCCCTCCACCCAAACTCATTACCTTTACAGCGTGGAATGTGGAGGTCATTGTCTCTGACGGAGGTCACGTCCGACACGCTGTTCGGAATGTTACAAAGAGCAGCGACGAGTGAGAAATAACTATTAAAGCAATTCAAATCCTTTTTATGTAAAAGAGACAAACTTCGTCATTGAGGGTCCTGATGTAGCGGAGAGAAAGAGAGAATCCGCGATCTGTCACGGAAAGCAAAGGTTAATGAATGATACCCGATGCGATTAGATAGCCGCGGGTCCGGATTATTCCATGACAAGATTAGGTGAATGTTATATTAGTCCATGTCCAACCTGAATTAGATAGTGGCCCCATGGGGGGGTGGGGGGGGGGGTAATGGGCAGTTATTCAGGGATGATTTGCTCAGTCAGAGACACAAAACTGACCTAAAGACTAAAAGAGGAAAAAGGGTAAAGTCATTTGGACAGGGGAAAGTGTGTTGGATAAAAAGGAGAAAGAAAAGACAGGGAAGAGAGAGAGAGTGAGAGAGATAGAGGGAGAGAGAAAGAGAGAAAACCCAGGACATAAAAAAAGGTGAGTCCAATTAGAGTAGAAAATACAGACTGATTCTGACAGGATTATTCCGTCTCAGCCAGAGAAGCCAATTATAGCACGCTAGACACCCACCACTGTTTACCACACCCTGCACACGCCTGTGTGTGTGTGTGTGTGTGTGTGTGTGTGTGTGTGTGTGTGTGTGTGTGTGTGTGGACCATGCAATCTGTCTGAAGTTCTGTTACATGAATCTTTTCCTTCTTATCAGTCTGACTGTCTGACGATCTGAGCATAATCTACTTCCATCTCACACACACACACACACACACACACACACACACACACACACACACACACACACACACACACACACACACACACACACACTTTCCAGTTCCTTTACCCTGCCTTCTTTCTTACTTCCTCCCTCACCCCTCTCTTTTACACCCTTTCTCTCTCTTTTCCTTCTCTTCTTTCTTCATCCCTTCATTCTCGCTCTCTCTCTTGTTCATTCATGGACTTTTTCTTCCTTTCTTTCCATTTTTTTTCTCCATCTCCCTCCCTCCTGCTTATCTCTCAGCAGTCCTCTCTTTCTGTCTCTGTATCTTTTTCTTTCACTGTTCATTATTCCCTTTTCTTTATTTATGTCTGTCCATGTTTGTTCATCCTTTCTTATTTTACTTTCTTCTCTCTTTCTGCCGCTATGCCTTTCTTTCTTATTTCATT